>NC_056752.1:34170625-34480000 GCF_018687715.1 Carya illinoinensis | reverse complement strand
ATTTTTGGTACAAATTCTACAAGTTGGAAGCAAGCTCTATGACATTATGAGTGAAGAAATGGGTGCAATTCATAAGAAGATAAATTGATATTTGGTGGGATTTACCAAAAGGCTGAAAAGCTGTTGGTGCAAAGGGAAAGCGGATTAGCAATCCAAAGCTTTAGTTCACTGAAGCAAATATTGTTTTTTGACAGGTAAACGATTATATTAATAAAATAGGCATAGCCCAAGTACACAAGATGGTATACAATAGTCAACACCTATCTAGGAAGAAGAAATGGAAATAAGGAAATCAGGAAAATCAAGGCCATTGAAATCAAAAGCTTTGGCCCAAAGAAATAAGGTTCTAACAAAAAATAGTCTAAGCTCTACTAAAGAGCACTCCTTGTCTTCGAACATCCAGTCATTGCGCTCCTACCATAAGCACCACAGAATACAAATACGAACCTTCCTCCACACATCAGTGATTTGTGGAATACTGCCTAGATTTGTCCAAATAGCCAGAAGTTCAACCACAGTGGTAGGCATAACCTAGGCTAGCTCTAACCATCTGAATACATCTTCCATAACGCTCTAGCAACCTCACAATGTAGTAGAAGATGATCTACAGTCTCACCACTTTTTTTGCACATACAACACTAGTCAACTATAATCACCATGCGTTTCCGTAGGTTATCCGTTGTCAAAATATTTCCCAGAGAAGTTGTCCAAGCAAAGAACACCGCTTTGGGAGGTGCCTTATTTCTCCAAATCCTTCTCCATGGAAAGTGAATATTCTGCGAATGTATGAGAGACTTAGAGAAAGAGCAAACCGAGAATGTACCTTTTTTCCTACAGGCACCCACCACAACCTTGAGGGCTCGAATGAATAGAGTACAAGAGTCTACATAAATCCTCAAAGCTGTCAACTTCCCAATCTTGCATTGCCCTATTAAAGCTCACATTCCATTGAACTAGGTAACCATCAATCCCCATGAGATCAGCCACTGAAGCTTCTTTCTCGCATGCAAGCCTGAAAACTAAAGGGTACAAGTCCTTGAGGGCATTATCTCCACACCATAGGTCATACTAGAATTTGATTCTAGAGCCATCTCCCAGCACAAGTCTAGTGTGATGAGTAAAATCTAATATGCTTCCAAACTCCCACTCCATATGCCCCATGTACCTCCCTAGTGCTACACCTCCCCCACAGGCCTCCATACTTGAAGTCAATCACCAACTCCTACAAAGCTTCTGGTTCTATATTGTATTGCCACAACCATTTCCCAAAAAGGGCCCAATTGAAAACCCTCAAGTTTCTAATACCCAACCCACCAGATGAGACTGAGGAGCATACCTTATCCCACTTTACCAGATAGAATTTGAATTCATCCCCCAATCCACTCCAAGGGAAATCACGATGGAGTTTCTCAATATGGGTCGCCACACTTGCTAGAATTAGGAATAAAGATAAGAAACAAGTTGGTAAGATCTTCGTTATTTTTTCTTTTCTACTTTGAATTTGTGGGTTAGGATCTTTGTAAGGAATGATGATAATGTACTGAATCTATTTCTGCCGTAGTTTCTTGCTTTCTAGTGTGTAGTAGGTATTTCCTTTGTATACCTCCTATGTACTTAGGCTGTGCCTATTCTTAGTAATAAAATTCTTATTAACTATCAAAAAAATAAAAAATAAAAGAAATAAGTTGGTAAGATTAGACCAAGTGCTTTGGATTAAGGTGATCCTTCTACCTTCCGACAAATATAATTTCTTCCAACCTGCCAATCTTCGTTCAATCTTCTCAATTATTGTATCCCATATAGATATAGCCCTTGAGGTGGCCCCAAAAGAGGAACAAGGTAATTCGTGGTAAGAGAGGAAACTTTACATACAAGTGAGCTAGCCAACCTCTGGATATTGCGAAGGTTACCAATTGGAACCAATTATGACTTGGCTAAGTTCACTTTCAAACAGGATACAACTTCAATTATGCGTTCACTTTCAAACAGGATACAACTTCAAAACATAGTAAAAGTGCCTTCAATGCCCAGATCTAGTTTTGTTCTACCTCACAAAAAATTAGTGTCATCTGCACACAACAAATGGGAGATAGTAAGGGTACCCCTGTTAGTGTCACCAACTGAAAATCCAGTCACAAAGCCATTGTTAACCAAGATAGAGATCATTCTATGGAGTGTCTCCATGACTATGACAAAAAGGAGTGGGGACAAAGGATCCCCTTGTCTTAGACCATGAGAGCTGTTAAAAAGGCCAGCTAGACTACCATTCACCAAAATTGAGAACTTCGCTCCCCAGCTAGATATGCAACACCGGATCCACGAGCATCATCTCTCCCCAAATCCACACTTCTCATGCTAGTAAAGTAGAAAATCTCAATTGACATGATTGTAAGCCTTCTCCATATCCAACTTACAAAGGATACCCAAGTTGCCTAATTTTAATCTACTATCTAGGCATTCATTGGCAATGAGAACCAAGTCCAAAATTTGTCTGCCCCTAACAAAAGCGTTTAGGGGTCTCATAATGATCTGCCCCAAAACCTCCCCTAGGCGATTTGCAAGCACCTTAGAGATAATTTTGTACACCCCATTCACAAGACCAATGGGCAAATAGTCCTTTACCTTTGATGCCCCAATCTTCTTGGGAATAAGTGCAATGAAAGTGGCTTGAGGCTTTTCTCAAATTTTCCTACCGAAAAAAATTCCTAGAACACCTTCATAAGGTCCTCCTTCACCACACCCCAACATGACTGCAAGAACCCCATAGAAAAACAGTCTGGACCAGGTGCTTTGTCTGGCTGTCCTCCTCACCATGCCATGAACCTCTATCTCCTCGAAGGGCCTCTCCAGCTGAGAAACATGTTGTTGTTCTAGGAGTGCCCTGGAACTGTAAGAGGACCACCGTTTCCTAACCCTATCCACAAAACCTTCAGTTTTTAGCCACATGTTTTGAAATTTAAAATACCTCCTCTCTCGTAGAATGCCACCACAATCTAGCAATATGGAAAATGATCGAAACAGAGGAAGCCTCTTCTGAAAAAACTCCGGATAATGAGTTTCCCACTTCAAGGAGACTAAGAATTTTTCCAATCTAGACCACGTTTGGTTGTTAGACCACGTGCATGATCTGCCCATGTGAGGAATATCCACCAACCCCAAATCAAAAATACACTCCAAGAATTCCATCATTGTTGGCCGCAACCTACTTTCTCCTGACCATTCGCTTGGGAATCACATAACATCAAAGTCTCCACCTATGCACCATGGAAGGTCCCACCAACCATTTTCTCCACCACCCTTCTATCCCACATAACTAAAACTCCTCCAGAAGCCCCCATAGATGCAACATAAACCCAATCCACATATGGGCAGCTCAATAAGCTTTTAACTATACTTCTAGTAATGAGTTTCAGCTTAGTTTCCTGCAAGCACACTATGTCCGCCATCCATTCACGAAGTAAATTCTTTATCCGAAGGCACTTATTAAACTCATTAAGCCCTCGAACATTTCAAGATACAATCTTTGGCTTCATAGAAAAGATGTTGGCCCCCTCCCTTTGGATCTTTCTCTGCTTGAGCTACCCTTATAGTTGATAAAACATGTTTGTCTTTTTAGCTCCCTATGTTTTTTAGATCCTAATTTCTTGAGCTGAACATGACCAACTTCAATGGCAGTGAACAAAGACAAGAATTGTTCCTCAAAACCCTCACATTCAATTCCCACACACCGTTGGATTTCCTTCACCTTAAACCCAATTAGAAGCACTGGGCTAACCTGGTAACAGACAGTTTAGGGGTATGGGCTCCCCCCCATGTCAATCTCGTCCCTTGCCCACTGCAAATCCATAGGCGCCTCCAACTCCTCCTTAACAAGGAGAGACCTGCAGTCCCACTCAGAAAAGGCCTACGTAGGAACAAGCATCCGTAAGGGTCCTTGATCACTCCCAACCTATGTATACAAAACTCGGGCCATGTCCACCTACTGAGAAACCGTTACCGGAAGGGATAACACTGGAGAAATGAGAGAATCCACATCCCTACAAGTCATCAGTGTTGTCTGTTTAAGCTGTGCCGGAGATTCGGCCCTCCGCGGTGAGTAAACGTTAGAAACCCTTTCTGATTCTGCTGCCGTCAACTCACCCACCATCGGCGTCGCCATCTGAGCCTCTGTCAAGGGTTACTTAGCCGGTAGTGAGCCAACCGGAACCTTTTCCAGTGAGATTGACAAAGTCCCGCAGGCAAAAGGCCTTGCCTCACGAGCTATGGTCCACTGGAGGAACCCAAAGGATTTGCTGCCTTTTGTCCCACTTTCAGTTGTGCCTTCAAGTCCAGCAACGTATTGTGCACGCCTTCCTCTACCAACCCCACAACAAGCCTGCCACCAGCTACCTTCCACTGAGCACTTACTGTACCTGCGGTTTGAAGGGCCTTGACGGTTCCATGGTTGTTCCCATGCATTACGATGTCACCTCTCTAATCTGCCTTAACATTGATGTCTCCACCCCTGTTCCACCCACGTGACAGAGTCGACTTCGTTGTCTACAATAGGGCCTCCCTATACAATTGGTGTTGTGGTTGGCTAACCACCACCAATGGCCTCAGAGATGCCCCTCCTCTGTTACAAATTTCTTTTGCAAACTCCCACAACACCTTGGCCATCCTCCTCCAGTTGTTACCTTCTAGTTTTTCTAGTATGAAGATAAAGCCACGTCTGCGACCACCACCGTACTCCACTAACACCATGTATTGACCACAACCATTTGAACACCTTTGTGCAATGAAGCTACGGTTTCCTTCCTTTGACGTGGTGTAAAATTCCTTCTTTTCACTCTTTAGACAATCCGCTAGAGATTTGGCAAAACACTGCACTGTGGACAACCCCAACACCAACTCATTCACCACCTTATTCCTCCTCTCCGTTATGAGCATAAAACTCTCATCCTTTGACAATGAAAAAACTTTTGATTCTATCACTACGTGTTTTGGAAACCCCATGATCACACCAATCTCACCTAAAAGCTCAGCACTCAATCGTAATCTCCCATTAGAACCCACCAACCCTCATCGGAGATTAGTTTGTACGGAGAGAAAACAGAACCTGTGGTATTTTAAGTTCCAAACTTCTTTGACACAGTACACCTTTCAAACTTTCTGTGGTGAAGCAAATATCATCCCACATTTAGACATTGTTCCATTTTCCCACTGCAACCTAGTGCAGTCGTGATGGAAATTTCAACCATGTATAAGGCTTCTTTTGACAAATTTTGATAGTAATTATGAATGTACAAAAGAAATTTTTTAACGTAACAATGACAAAAGAAAACTCAAAATATGGTTTCTTGGAAATCCCGATATGTTGAACCTAACTCATAGAAAAGGTTCAATTTCCATCTCAAAACATGAAAGTAGGCAAAGCACACCACATAAAGTAGTTTCAAATTTTCTTTTCTTTAACTCATCCTCAATTCCTATTTCCGTTTGACTCAATTTTAATTTAGAATAATTTTAGCATGAGAAATCAATTTTTCTATCAGCCGTATTCCACCATATTCTCCATATATGGTGGAAGCGCAACTATAAAACCCTATTGAACCTATTATAATCCATAACTCACTCATGTACAGATACCTTATACCCTAAAATAATAAATGTTATTGTATTATGTTCATGTATAAGGGGGTGGAAAAATGGTTTCCATGCCCAATGACACAAGCATGCATTTAATCACATACACATGCAAGCACTTAGCTGATGGTGGAAAGAACAATTAAACATTCAGGAGACGCACATACATGGTTGGCTCACTTCCTAACAGAATCAAAACCTTCTCAATCATGCAGCACTCTGGTAAACTTTGACAGGACGAAGGGCCATCATGTTATATGAATTGAGTTATATGCAGAAAATACAACTAGTACTGTTAGGGTGAAAAGGCAACTTTAAAGTAAAAGGGGGGAGAAGGTTAGACCCAAAATTCCATTCAGCGCAAACATAAGGTCCTATACGAAGATGGAGATAGAGTCCACTGGCTCCCACAAGCTTCACGAACTTGATGATATCATATCTCCCCTCAAAGTAATACTGAACAAAAAGTCCAGGAAAAAGTTAACTCTTTGAGAAACAAATATATCCAATATAGGGAAACAACACAAGGCTACCAGAAAGACTAGCCGTAAAAAGTATTTATTTCACCTGTCCTCTCACTGGCTCATGCCCATTCCAAAAGACATAAGTTTGGATCACATCTGCTCCTCCTTTCTTGCTCTTTGCAATCAGATCAGGCCACATCTGACATCATGTGAGAAAAGCAATAACTGCCTATCAGGGGAAGCTAAAGAATCTGCTTTTATAAGCAAAATGGTCAATAAACATTCTAGAAGCATTAAAATCAGATCAGGAGATATTAGAGATATTAAGGAAAATGATTTAAATAACAAAGATAATAACTGGAACAAATGAAAGAATGAGAGAGAGAAGCTGACTATAGTGCACAACATTAGAGATGAAACTAAAACTAGATTGGGCCTGTAAGTTGAACACAGTGTAGCCTAGCCAAGTTGTGGCTTGGCTAAAGTGTTTACAGCCCTAACTATAGGAAGTTCAAATGTGTGAGCTGTAGCGTCTATATGAAGTCAAATTTTCCTTAGTGGGTGTCTCTTTGCCCAATATGGTGCCCACCTACTTTATTATTCCATGGTAAAGGGAAATTACCAATGTTTTAAAAATCGTTCCGTTCCGGCCATTCCGGCCGGAATTTTTTGTGCCGGAACAGTGACCGGAATGGGATAGGTATCTATTCCGTTCTAGGTCAAATTCAGGCCATTCCGGTCAATTCCGGCTGGAATCCCGGTATTCCGGCCGGAATAGTAATTCCGGTCCGAAATTAAAATTCAAATTAAAAAAAATAAAAAATAGCTCTTTTGTAAATAAGTTGAAAAATAATGGATAAAATTGTACTTTTAGAATTCAAATACCCCTTTCCGTGCACTAGAAGTATTGTTACTTTTAATAATCTATCTATTCTTTAATTTTTTTCCTTTATTTTTGTGTCTTAACTCAAGTTTGTGATTTTTTTCAATATATATTCATTTTATAAATCTTTAATTCTTGTATATATACACACATATACATATCACACACTTACATATATATATATATGTATTTATTTTATTAATTGTTAGTTTATATATACATATAAATATTTATATATAATATATAATTAATCCCGAAACGTACCGGTACCGAAATATTCCATTCCAGTGCCTCAACCGGAATGGTCTCCGGAACGGATTTCAAAACTTTGGAGATTACAATTTGTCCCCATTTTTTTTTTTTTTAATAGGTAAGAACTGTCCCCAAAAAATTACAATGTGAAAATCACTGAATACCTCAGAACTACAAGAGTGGGCATTAATAACAGGCTTCTCTACATGGGGTTGAGGGCAATTGAAAATGAGGATGAAATGTGCTAATCCAAGAAAACGAATATGATGTGTGTCAGAGAGAGTCATCTAACAGGGTCCTCAACAAACCTTTTGATTTTATTTTATTTTTATGCCTTGGATGGCATTTTGGGGCCAAGTGCTGCTATTTCTCAGGGCATGTTCGATAAATGAAAATTTCTAAAATCTTTTAGCGTCCTTGAAAAAGTTTTGGATGTGTTTTGTATTGGATTTTAAGAAAATGAGTAGGTAGAATGAAAAGTTGTTTGGATAAAGAAACTTTGAGATGTGTTTTGTATTGAAGTTTCTAAAAGTTCGTAAGTAGAATTGAAAAATGTAACTGGATAATTTTTTTTTTTTTTGGGTTTTTATGAAAGTTATAAATTTTTGTGTGTTTTTTATAAGTGAAAACTTAGGCAAGTGATTAGAAGAAACAATTTTTATGATGGATGAAAATTGCTTTTGATTTATAAAAGATGTTTGGATAAAAAAATGGAAAACTTTTCTGAAAATTCTGAAAAAAAATTTGAAACCAAACATGCCCAATAAAATCCTCAACTATTTGATTAAACACTCCCGGTGGAGTCAGCAACCAATCTTTATTGCACTATTTTGTGGCTTGAGAGTTGAACAGCTAGGTGTTCTATTTATTTAGGGATTCATGGTTTGCAAATTTAGCAAACACTATTCTTCTCTTTTCGGTTGAAGCTAAAGAATCAAATATCGCAGATAAGGCGCAAAAAAGGGAAAAACCAGAGCATAAACTAAACTAAAACAAATACTGTTACAGCAGGCCCAGTTGAATTGAAAAAAAAAAAAAAAAGACGCTAAGAAAACGTTTTCTTCGGCGAATAAACAGAGCATGCTACTTATAAAAAAAATAAAAAATTAAACGGAGCATGAGATACTACTTAAATCCGAAACGGTAAGGGAGCCATAGGCATAATTGAATATGAGGAGTGAACCTCAGGAGTGGCGCGGGGGTAGTGGAAGCCGGCGGAGATGAGCATGCGGCGCTTGCCATCAATGATGAGCGCCCTGTGATCGTAGCTCACGTTGAATGGCTTGAAGAAGTTGGCTGTGGTCACTGCTGCGTGGATGATCAAAGACAATGACACCAGATACCGAAGCAAAGCTCTGCTCACACCCATTTTCGCAGAGCATGATCCCAAAGCGGAGAAAAGAGCGAGGAAAACTCACGAGAGAGAGAGAGAGAGTGCGTGCGTGTTTTAATTATCTATTATTTATTTATTCTATATTTTTTTATGAGATCGAATATAGGACCTCCGAGGAAGGCGACAGTCTATCTACCGGCCTGCAGAAGACATTTGGTCGGGATGGTGAACCCGGTTTTTTGTATATCAAACTACCGGTTTGATAGAACCAACTCATATAGGACCAGTCCCTTTTCAGAGTATTTTACATTGGAAAAATCTAGGTATACGTATAATTATGTACTAATTTATATATTAATTTAATGTAATTAATTAAAAAATAAATTTTATTAAAAATAGTGTTAATTTAAATTTTAAATATGAAAAAAATGTAATTAATCAAAAGGTAAATTTTATTAAAAACAGTATTAATTTAAATTTTAAATATGAAGAAATTAGTATTGATACACAGATTAGTACGCGACTTTGTTTGTATATAACAAAACTTTTTAGATTTGATGGATGGGCAACCTACATTTGTTTGTTATGGCTGGATTGGTCATGTAAAGTTAAACTATTTTATATCATCTTATATAATTATTAGAATTTTTTTAAATTCTCACATAAAATATAATAAATAATTCAAATTTTTTAAATTTTAAAATAAAATTAATATTAAAAAATTATATTATAATAATATTTTATTCAATTTTTAACAAAACATCTCATCCGAACTGTATAACCAAATAAGAATTTTTTTTAGATTTTTGAGAAATTTTTAAAAGGCTTTGTGAAAATGGTTGTGTTCATTAAACAGATGTCTAGGGAGATAATATTTTAGAAAAACATTTATGAGAGGTCGTTATAAGTTTTGTAAAGTTGTTTTTGTTTTTTATTTATTTAAATTTTACCAAAATTGAGGTAAGGTATTTTAATGATTGAAATGATTTTGATGAAAAATATATTTAAATTGAAAACAAGAAAATTTCGAGAAATTACATATGATGTAGTCCACTTCAAGACTCTACATTGTGAAATAATGATACTTTGAAAATTATCTTATATAAAAATGATTTTTTTTTAATTTTAAAGTAATGTTGTAAAAAAGTCATATACAAGAGTTGCATCTTTATCATTTTTGGAAAAGGAAATGAATATTCTGTTCAGCCTAGTTTAAGAACATTTGTTTATAGGATTAAAGAGTATAATTAAGACAAATTCTTAATGTAGTATTTCTACCTTGACTTTCATGATGTCTTGATCAGCATTTTTAGTTCCTCCCATGAACACTTATAAGATAAACTAGGATGTTGCGGTAGATAGGAATCACTGCAAAATCGACATTGGTATCATAGTTCGAGATTGGGAAGGAAAAGTTATGGCCACAATGAGGATGAACAGACGTATTCCCTAATCCTCTACTTACAAAGCTCTTGATGCACTTCAAACTACTCTGTTTGGTTTGGAATTGGGCATTAAACATATCACATAAGAGGGTGACGCTTTACAAATTATTCAAGACATTACAAAGGTTGAGGAGTCCTGGTCCAATGCAAGCATGATTATTAGTGACATCAAGAATAAGTTTCAAAATTATGTCTAGCGGTCTGTCTATCGTGTGAGAAGAGAGACTAATAACATAGTTTATGCGTTGACACAAAATGCATTGCATGTGTTACGATGTAATTGTTGATATGGAGGATTGTCCTTCGTATATTCTTTTCTTGCTCTAAAAGATTTGATGAATAAAATATTTTTCATCTACATAAAAGTTAATTTCCTTATGCTTTAGTTCTCCTCTTTTTTTTTATAATAAAAATGATTTTTAACATCAGAATGAATAGAAAGTAGTCCATGTTAAGGATATACGCTCCAAACCATTATTATAAAAATATTAGATTTATAAGAAAATTTTAAATTAGATTCTCTTGTAAATCAAATCGAGCCATTCAATATTCTTCTCCACACTAAATAAAATTTTTTCATGGATCTTAATGTCAATATGTGAATTAGGGGTGAATTCAATCTGGTCTGGAAGGGGGTTTTGAGACCAAACCGAACCCCTTCGGTTCAAGATTTTTTTACCCTGAATTTGATCAAACACCCATAGGAACCGGACTAGACTGTACTGGTAACTATCAGTTTTGTCCAGCCATTCAGTTTGGCCAAATTATTTTGTTTCATCTTTTTTTTTTTAAATAATTTATTTAAATTAATAAAATTAAAATTAAATGAATTATTAATATGGATTATATAAATAACTCATTACAAAAAAATATTTAACTATAATTATATTTATGATGTTAATAGTCACTACTTACTAACTGTAGAAAAAAAAAAGTTACTACTTATTGACTAAAAATTTACTCTTTAGTATGCATAATTATTAATAATGTCATACATTTTATATATGATTAATATATATAAAAAAATTTTATTGTACGTAGATTAATCATGCTTGCTTGCAACTTAAGTATTTTAAAAAAAAATTACCTAATTACTTTAATTAAGTGTAAATAGTAGAATATGTATGAATATATTATATATCTACATATATTATCATATGATTTATGATATATTATTAATTGATAGCATATATTATTTAACATTTTATATGGTCAATGATGGTAATAAATTAGATGAAAATTAAATAATTAACTCATACAACTACCATATAAAATAATATATTATATATAATATATATTTTAAAAAATACATATACTAATTCGGTCGGTTTCGATTCAGTCCAGTCCAAAAACCACAGACGTTGGGACTAGACCAAACCCCTTCGGTCCCCCAAATGGTGGACCGAAACCAACCAAACACATTTTCGGTTGAGTCCAATTCGTACCGAATGGTTCGATCCATTCGATTTTTCTGGTCCAGACTAAAAATTCTTCTGCCTTAATGTGAAAGGATCAAAAAGGAAAATATAGGATTTAATCAATTGAACTGAGCATATCGAACGTTTGGAAAATCTAAAGAATAAAAATAACATCTAATTCACTAGCTCCTTGTCCTTATATATCTCATCATAATTTCCTATTTTTACACCGAAAAATAGTTTTCATTTATAGTTTACCTAGAAAGTTTTAAGAAAATAAAAAGAAAAAGAAAAATATTGTTTCATTCTAAAACAAAGGATTTCAAGAACAATTCTTCTACATACCCCCGGGTTGTGTCCCCGGTGCGTCCCTGGCTGACGTGGCATATGCCACGTCTACTGACTTATTTTATTAAAAAAAAAAAAGACAGAAAGAGGAGGGAAACGATTTTGAGCGGCATTTTTGAGCATTTTGGACCGGAGGATAAATATAGGCAAAGAGGAGATCTGAGCATTTTGTGGGTTCGGTCACCTTCGTCAGCCGTCTTTGTTCGCCGTCGCTCATTCCGTACACGCCATCCCAGCTTCCAGATCTCTCTGAGTCACGTAAGTAGCTTAGTCGTTCATTTTGTACTCTCGGGCTTCTCTCTTTTGGGTTGTCGGTGGCATCTGTGCTTGTCGTTGGTTTGTTTTGGTGATTTTATTTTGCTTTCATGTCACTTTTGTTATAGTGCTAAGTTGTTTAGCTATGATGACCAGTAGAGTGCTGCAGACTCACTTCATGTCGTCTGTAGAGTGATAGGTTTATTATGAATAGATTGAAAGAATTCGAATTCTAATTTGGGATCTTTTATGGATGGTGGATGGGTCAGTTTGTGGTTTTGGAGGCTGCCTGAGTTTAAGGTGCTTGTGGAATCATGTGGGACACTAATTTATCAGTGCTATTTACTGGGTTGGATTATTGTGTTTATTGGGTTGGATTATTGTGTTTGAGTTAAGTGTGAATATTCTAAAATAAGAGTTTGAGTTCAGGCTCATACAAGAGTTGGGGACTCGAAAACTCAGCTTGAGCTTCAATTGATTTGTTGAGAATTTAACCACGAACTCAGCTCAAAGCTCGACTCAACTTAATTGAATTAATTTTTTTTTAATCTTCTTTTTTTTCTCATTTTAGAAAATAAATAAAAATCTTTATATCATATGTAATGAGATAATAAATATAAATTAAATAAATTATACTAATACAATATACAAATTGTATTTATTTTATATTTATTACTTTTATAAATTACCCATATGTTAATGTCCAAGTTTTTCACATGTACTGATATTTCATATCTAATATCTTGTATGCATATAATATTTACATGTATATAACATATTTTTATTAATATATGTGTATTACAATTTTTAACTTGTATTACAATTTATACAAATTGTATTTTTAATTGTATAATTTATTATTAAGGAATAAATTATACAAGCCATATATAGCAGTGTTGGAGGAATAATTAGAAATGATCTAATGGTGTTTTCTTAATTTGCTCATTTTTCATTACATTAGGTTTGGGATGTAATTAATATGGGGCACAACTTGATCAGGCTATTTGGATGGTTTGAGACATTGTATCAACTTCAATAACTACAAATATGATTCTTAGCTAGGTACTTATTGTCTGGTTGAATGTGATAGAAAGTTGAGTTTAGAGCTAGCTTATTCCGGTATGGTAGGAAATCATGGAGGTGCTAATTAAGTAGCTTAGCTGCTCATTTTGGTCATGTCTTTAGGAAGGTTAATGATTTTGCAAATTTAGCTGATTGTGCATACTTAAGATGTAAATGAGATATTATTTTAGACTTTGAATGTATAGATACTCTTATTCTATCGTAAGAGATATATTGATAATGCATTTGTCTTCTTTTCAGCATGGGAAACGGGAATGAACAACCATCTACGTTAACACTAGGTAGCTCAAACACCTCATTTCCAGCATATATCAATAACATTGGAATTTGTTGAGTTTTTATTTATTTTCAAAATACATCAATAACAAGCTCCTGGGTTCATATGTTAGAGCATACCATCAACTAGTCCAAACATCCCAAATTACATGCCTGGTTATTATGGACCAATGCATGCGTGGTCACTGACTTTTCTACCATATTCAGTTGGCAACCAATACCCATTTCAACATGGCCCTCCGACTCCTCATATCAGTACAAGCTCTACAACAAATAACTATAAAGGTACAGAGGATAATAGACCTGATGGTGGGGAAACTGAAGCGTTATATACATCTCCAAGAGTTGAAGAAAGTACTGAGGATAGATGAAATACACGAGAAACAGAGGATGGTAGTGCCGGGGGACATCTCAGAATGTGGTAATGGATGATGATAATATGGTTGAGAAGCCAACCAAGGGGATGGAGAGTTCATTTGAAGATTTATTGAGTTATTATAAGCAATATGGTAAAAAATGTGGCTTTGAGGTGATGACGAAAAGGACTGAGAGGGGAGAAGATGAGGCTGTTAGAAATGTCACCCTTGCTTGTGCCCAGGGTGGGAAGGCTCGGAATAGGATTTTGAATGTTGCCAACGCACGTCCGACAGGGAAGACGGAATGTACGGCAAAAATTAATGCCTTAAGAATTGATGAAAAACTTCGGTTGACTACAGTTCATAATATCCATAACCATGGCTTCAGTCCAAAGAAATCTCGTTTCTTTCGATGTAATAGAGAAGTGAGTGGCTTGGTAAAAAGAATTCTAGATACAAATGACTTGGCTGGCATCCGAATGAATAAGAGCTTCGGATCTCTTATTGTTGGCGCGGGTGGATTCGAGAACCTTCTATTTTTGGAAAATGATTGTCGTAATTATATCGATAAGGCAAGACATCTACGACTTGGCGCAGGTGGTGCTAGAGCACTTAGAGAATACTTTTTACGGATGTAGTATAGAAATCCTGAGTTCTTTACATTGATGAATTTAGATGATGACGGGAGGTTAAAAAATGTCTTCTGGGCAGACTCTCGTAGTAGAGCAACCTACCAATATTCCTGTGATATGGTCACATTCGACACCACTTACCTAATGAATAGATATAGGATGCCCTTTGCATCATTTGTTGGTGTAAACCACCATGGACAATCAATTTTGTAAGGAGCAGGCTTGATTTCCAGTGAGGATACTGAGACTTTTGTATGGTTATTCCAGATCTGATTGCAGTGTATGGATGGTATAGCTCTGAAAGCTATTATCACTGATCAAGATAGAGCAATGAAAAATGCAATTGCTATTGTTTTTCCAGAAACCAAACATAGATTTTGCCTATGACATATACTAAAGAAAGTTTCAAAGAAACTTGGCTCATATGGTTCGTACAAAACTGGGATAAAAATGAATTAATGAAATGTGTGTATAACACCCAATGTATTGAAGAGTTTGAGAAGTGTTGGGATCAATTAATTACCACTTACAACTTGCAAGAGAATGCGTGGTTGAAAAGCCTATACATTTACTGTAGCATTGGGTACCGGCATTTTTGAAAGAGTCTTTTTGGGCTAGAATGAATACGACGCAGCGGAGTGAGAGCATGAATGCATTTTTTGACAGTTACGTTCATATTAAGACAAACCTCAAAGAGATTGTCGACCAGTTTGATAATGCATTGAAAAAAAATTGAGAATGAAAATGCCGCAGACTTCCACTCTTTAATGTCACAATTCCCTGCATATTTAGATCACCGATTGAGAAGAGGTTCCAAGAGTTGTACACGAATGCTAAATTCAAGGAAATTCAAAAACAAGTTACTGGCATGATCGATTTGAATCCAAAGTTACATAAGAGTGATGGTGCATTAAAGACCTATGTGGTTCAAGATGAAATTCGTTTGGAAGATTTCACTAAGCCGATTACACATTTTGTGGATTTTAGTGAGGTAGATGCAATTGCAATGTGTTCTTGTAGATTATTTGAGATGAGGGCAATATTGTGTTGGCAAATTTTTGCCATTTTCAGATGTGACGAGATTAAAGTTTTGCCAGATAAATACATTTTAGATCGATAAAGGAAGAATATTAAAAGACGATATACATTAATCCATAGTAGCTATGATGCAGGGGAAAAGTGGGCAGATTCTAATAGATATTCAACATTATTGAATATATGTTACTAGATGATTACTCATGCAGCGGGTACTAGAAAGCATACTGAGGATGTAAAAAGTAAGTTATGTGCAATGATTGAGTTGTATGATGCCAACCAAGAACTCCCATCGATGACCCAAACGAGTTTCAATGTCAGTTGTATGGCAAATGACACAACTATGGGAGGTGATTCTGGTCAAGTACGCAGTCCTCATGTTGTGCGAGGGAAAGGCAAACCCTCATATTTGAAGAGAGCATCAAGGATGGAGATAGACATGTGAAAAGCTAAGACGAAGACAAAGAAAGCACCATCAAAAGGGAAACGTAAAGAGGTATAGATATTTAGAATGACATTTTTATTTATATTTTACTCTAAAATATTAATTAATATATTCTTACTTGTTACTTGATTATTAGAGAGATGGAGGAGATACATCAGTTGTAGACACTTGCAGGAATTTATTTGTCAATACTGACATGGATATGCCCAATGTTGAAATTATTATATCCCAACTCCGAGAAACAGTGATTCAGAGTTAAGAAGATGTAAGTGGATGAATTTATTTTTTCCGAGACTTTGAATGTATTTATTGACACAACGTTAATATTTAGATTTTTATTCTTTATAGATGCAGTTTGGGTTGGATGGATTAAAACCGTGGTAGTATGGGATGTATGGAAATTTCATGGATGGATCACAAGGCAGGCAATGATTTTTGGGGATTTTAATATATTTTTTGTGGACTTTAATGTATTATTTGTGGACTTTAATTGAGCTAGTAGATTTTGGTAAATTGAATGTAATTCATGGCATTTTTTTGAAAATTTAGAAGATTTTTGTGGATCTAATGTATTTTGTGGCTTGATGAGAGAATTAGATGCTTATTTTGTGATTTAATAGATTTTGGTAGATTGAATGTAAATTCAGGGCATTATTTTTGTGAATTTAGTTGATATGGTTGTGGATTTAGATAGAGTATTTTGTAGCTTGATGAGAGAATTAGATGCTTATTTTGTGAATTTATTAAATTTTTGTGAATTTAATAGATTTTTATAGATTGAATATAAATTTAGGGCATTATTTTTGTGAATTTAGTTGAAATGGTTGTGTTATTAGAGTATTTTGTGGCTTGATGAGAGATTCAGGGCATTATTTTGTGAATTTATGAAATTTTTGTGAGTTTAATAGATTTTTGTAAATTGAATATAATTCAGGGCATTTTTTTGTGAATTTAGAAGATTCTTGTGGAAAACCATGTATTTTGTCGCTTGAATGTAAATTAGAAAATTATTTTGTAATATGGTTGATATAAAGTTACAGAGAATCTACCTGGAGGGGGAGGAAATATGATGGGGAAAAAAGCCAGTAGAATATGGATACCTTGAAAGTATTCTATCTACAATTCTTCTATGTGCACAACCTGAAGAACATAATTGATTTTTCGGTTGCATAACAAGTCTTGAAAAGTTGCAAGAAATGACTGAATATTGAATGCATTTTTCCTGCCTTTATACAAAATATTTCACACAAGGATTCAACGCCAAAATGTCTACAAAACAGGGTTCAAAACCTTTGCAATAGACATTCAGTACCACTGCAAAGTGTTAATCTCGAGTCTGTAACTTGGCTCATATAGTTGTTTATAATTGCATCCAAAATAGAACATCTAATACAAACAATGAGTTCAATGAATTTGGAGGGCGAATTATACATCATCTAGTCACATAATTGGCATACAGTTTGTAGTCCAATACAAAGAGACTACAAACACTTCATATCACGTGAGTGGCATGTCCAATACAAATGCAAAGTCTAGTAAAAAATAAAAGTCCACTACAAAAGCAAAGAACTACAAACACTAGAATGATGATTACTTGGATACTACAAGGTAAAATGCAACAAAAAATGCAAATGCCCAAAAATGTTAGATGATTCAGTTCATTATTAATCATTGTAAAATATATATATATATATATATTTATATATATATTATGTAGAAATTTACTTGTCATTACCTGTGTATTGTACTTTGGACACCCTAAGAAGGGTCGTCCTCGATTTCTTGCAGTATTTGCATATCTCATAGTGGCTTCAACCTCACAGTAACATTTAGTAGAGGATGAGGAAGAAATTGATGATGATGACATTCTAAAATCCCCCAAAATCACAAAGTAGTTAACTTGGAGAGAGTTTTGAGTAACTTAAATTATTATTATTATTATTATTATTATTATTATTATTTTGCAAATTAAATTGTCTTCTTTTGCAAGCTTCATATAGCTTGTTTTGGCATTTCTAACATTCTTGAATCCCTTTCTGTGCATGTACTTGTCAGTGAGTATATGTTGAGAGAAACGCAAAAAAACATAAGAAATGAATTAGAAGATAAATCTAGAATCCCAAAAAATCGTTTCATAAACCAGAACCAAATATAATTGGATAGAAAAAGAAGCCAAAATTCCAATCTCCCAATCATATGTTGCTCTAATAATATCTACTTCCCAATTCAATAAGTGATGGTTTTATACTGCTATTCAAATATGTTTCACAAATTATCAATCAATTGATCTAAAAACTAAGGCCATAGATCACATGGCATAGATAGAGAAATGTCAAATTCTTTTTGGATATTCCTTTTATTTTTGTGTGCTTAAGCTGCAACACCTCACTTACCATGGCATTGATCTCATTACAAATTGGTTTGACAGTAGTCTAAGCCACTGTTAAATGTTTGAACCATGAACAAAAAAAACATGTATAAAAACCAGAAGTATGCCATACAATTCTAATGCGTTGACAGTTGCACAGTCCAATCAAATTCATAGGACATCCACACATGTTCTCCTGCATCTACATTTCCAATATCTCCTTCTTCAACACTTTTGTTATACCTTGATTCCCTAATTTAATATATTTGTAAATAAAAGCACCATCTAACCCATTTAATGGTCAAACGAAGAAAAATAAACCTAGAAATTCAAAAATATTAGCATGGAGCACACGTAATTCATACATCTCTTCACATACTAGAACCAAATCAAACCCATAGATATACTAGCATCGCAGGTCACATGCAAACTTAGCACAAGTAATAAAACTAATGAAATACTCTGTAATAGTAATGTTACCTTGCACTAACTTGTTCTTAGCCAGTAATGGATTTGTGTTTGTCGCTTGCGCCTACTTTGAGAATACGAAGATGAAGGAGATTTTAGATCTGGGTAAAGAAGACGAAGGGGCTTCATGGATACAAGTGTTTGTCGAAGGGGGTTTCGTCAAGAAGACAAAGGGGCTTCGGGGGTGTTCTAGGGTTCGTGGATGTTATGGGTGGAGAAGACGAAGGGGCTTTGTGGAGAACACAAACGCTGACTGTGGAGAAGACGAAGGGACTTTGTTGGATGTGGCTTTGTGAGACGATGACTTCAATAGAGAAGACGAATACGATGTGAGAAGACAAAGAAGAATGGGGGTTCCGATGGGGAGAAGATCGTGACAATGAGATGGGGGTTTTGCTTGGCTGACCACGACAACCAAGATGAGTGCTCAAAGATGATGGGGTGAAGGGAAGACGATGGCTTCGGTGTCAGGATGGGGTTTTGAAGGGTCGAAAAAGAATAGGGGTTTCGATGGGGAGTAGATCGTGACAATGGGATGGGGGTTTTGCTTGGCTGACTACGACGACGAAGTTGATGGCTCAAAGATGATGGGGCAGAGGGAAGATGATGGCTTCTGTTTCGAGATGGGGTTTCGAAGGGTCAAAGGAAGACAAAGGACAAACTGCATTCTGATTTCATCCCCATCGTATTCCCTCCCTTCATTCGTTTTCTGTGTTTTGAGTTTTTTTTTTTTAAATGATATTGGCTAACGACATGGCATAAAGCCACGTCAGTCGAGGCCGCGGTGGGGCCCCAGGCAGATTGGCCATAGCGTTTTTCTTTCAAGAACCCTAAAAGGAATCGAAAAGATTTCAAAACTATTTTTTATTTGGAAAATGGGTTAAAAAATAGTTTAATTTATTTTTTAGAATGGAAAATAGAGAAAAAAACAGAAAAATATTTTTATTTTTTTATATGTTCACTTGTCAGTTGTCAAAAGCTATATTGTAATTGAAAAAAATAGTATATGAAAATGGAAACATATTAACTGTTTCATAATTTTGGCACTATTTTGTTTTGAAATTGAAAAATGCTTCTTGCAAGCGCATGGTGTAAGCGTCCTGTAATTGGCGCCATTTAATAAAACTTTTCACTCTCTCTCTCTCTCTCTCTCTCTCTCTCTCTCTCTCTCTCTCTCTCTCTCTCTCTCTCTCTCTCTCTCTCTCTCTCTCTCTCTCTCTCTCCATTTCATTCCCTCTTAACCGTTTCATAGGTCTCTCATTTACCTTGTCACCTTCTCCCTCATAGCATCCATCATCTGGTTGGCTTTCTCTTAAACATTGAAGAATCAAAAAATCAACAAAAGATAGTGCCAATAAATTCCTTGTAGGGCCACCATCTTTGAAAAAAATACCAGTCCTAAAGTTGTTGCAACAACCCACATTATTTATGGAGGTTTCGTGAATGGTGCAAACTGCATGGCTTTTTGGTTGAAGAGCTTCTCTTAAGCCATATTTCATTGACATTATCAAGTCTACCCAAATTAAGAAAATTGCCTAAGCTCTGTACAGGGTATGAGTAGGTGAGAATTCAAAGTTTTGAATTTTGTTCCAATGACCGTTTTGGTTGATGTACTGGAACGAAATATTTCGATATTAGTATATTTTGGTGTACCGTTTCAAGATAAATATTATATGAATAAATTATATATAAAAACTATATTCCAAAATAATATCAATAAAATGATAAGCAGTGGAAAACACAATAACAAGAAAAATAGTAACGGTAAACACAACAATGGGTAAAGTAGCAATGCGTCAATATTCTTTGCAAAAGCTTTCCCCTCATGGGTTATAGTATTTTTTTTTTCAATGACTAGATCATGATCTACAAGTAAATAGATAGTAATAAATTTTATATTTTCTACTTTTTTTTACTTTTCAAAAATTTTAGATTTCGACGGTTAAAGCCTTTCAAAAGGGATTTTTACAGCGCGAAAGTCTGGCAGATCCTGCACAGACTATTTAAGTTGAAGATACTATTGGCGTGAGGGAGAGCAAATGATTCTTTTTCTTTCTTAATGAGGTAGAATGATTTATTGGGAATCAAGACGGAAATGGAAAGTGCCAAAGTGAGTGTGCAGTGGTGATTTATTTTCAATATTTCTATTCCCTTTTCACAAAATTACCATTTTGTCTCCAATTTTTAATTTATTTTCAAAACTGCCATTAAGTTTAATTTTGGACTAGAATCCTACCAGAAGTGACCGAAATTAGCTGGAACGGCTGGAATTTGAGTCAAAATGGAATAGGTACCTACTCTATGCCGGTTACTATTCCAGCACGAAAAATTCTGGCCATTCCAACCGGAACGGAATGAATTTAAAAAATTTAGGTGAGATCCTCTAACATTCGAATGGGGAGATGTAAATCCATGTGATGAAATTTTAAAATTACTTTTTTTGAAGAAGTTATGTCTGTATCCAACTCAACATCATCGACTGGATAATATTTATAAATCCAAAATTTGCAAACAAATCGACAATACTCTAGATCACCCTCATATAGTTAGGATTTAGATTCTACCATTGCTGCATTGTCATCTGATCCTGGTTTGAATTGGAAGCCAACAATGGTGGCTACAATAGTAGCCGAGGTGATGCATCGGAGGCCTGATTTCTTCATTTTCTTCTTCCATTTCTTTTCTCTTTATCCGTAGTTTACTTTCTTTATTTTTTTCTTTATGCTTTTGTCTTTTTTTTTTTATTCCCTTTACATACAATCCGATTACACCCTGCTTGCATATCTCGACTATACCTAGCAAAATTGTTTTAAATTTGGATAATAGAATTGAGTCTTTGAACCAAAAACTGAAATTATTAAATAAATTATAACATGCATGTTTAGAAAAAGTACTTTCTTCTATAAATTATTATAATTTTAAAAGGGGCAGTGCTATGGCACTAGAGGTGTCCCGACGGTGCCCACCAATAAGTGCATTTTGTATTTTTTAAAATATTTTTTTAATTCAATTCAATCATTTTTTTAAATGACAAACTCATTAAAAATACTTCCTTAATAATTAAGTAAAAAAAAAAAGAGTCAAAATCGGAAGAATTCATCTAAAAAATCTCTCGATGGCTTTAGCTTTTTTCTTTTAAAAGTAATAGAGAATAACACTACTTAGGTTGCATTTGGATGTTGAGTTGAATTGAGATTAATTGAGTTCTTTATGAATAATAGTTAATTGAGATGATTGAATGAGTTTTATGGGGCTCACATAAAATGAGTTTAGAAGTATTTGAATGTTAATATGAATTTATATGTATTTATAAAAAGTTAAAAAAGATTGTAAATCTTGCATGTAAATAGATGTTGAGTTAAAAAAAAGGTTATAGATTCTACGTTTAAAGAGATTTTGAGTTGAATGATATTTTATAATTTAAGAATTGTGTGTTTAGATATTGGACTAAGCTTAAATTTGATCTCAGCTCAAATAAGCTCATCTACCTCCATGTTACAACTCAAATGTTGGTAGTAGTGTGGATACCAAGTGTTCCGCTTGGTTTCACGGTCCTCTTAAATTGTGGTGTTCATATACAGTTGTGATCATTCTCTTTAGTTATGAACAAGATGATGTAGGAGCTGTTGCCCCTTAATTAATATTTGGAAAAGAGAAATGCCATATGTTATTTTCCATTCTTTTAATCATCTCTTGTTATGTTTTAAATTATTTATTATTTTCATTTTATCTAAAAACTATCTTGAGAAAGAAAAATACTTTAGTCATAAAAAAATTATACTAAAGTAAATCTATAAATTGATGTAGTTTGATGCAGTACGTTAGATTATAAAGTCACTTTTATTATAAAGTAGATCTAAAGAATTCTATGAAACCATATCAATTTATGGGTTTATGTTGTGAAATTTCTGTCTGTAGCAATTCTTTTTGATAAAATGTTGAATGACATTATTTTTTTCTTTATGACATTGTGCAAGTATCGTATTCTCTCTTTAGAAAAAGTGGGGCACACCGTTAGAAAGTTGATTATTTATTTGAAACTCAAACTTATTCATTTTTTTAAAAGAGAATGACATGAGACTTGCATATTTTAAAACTGTATAAATTATATCCCTCGTGTAATAGAGTAATGCTAGATTATAAATAATGGGCAATGCTACACCCAACGAGAATTCTCACCCAACGTGTAAAATTTGTTTTTTGTTTTTTTGCTTGTTTTCAAACATTTTTTTTTAAATCATAAAGTCATTATAAAATAATTTCTTAACTATTAAATAAAAAAATAAAAAAAAATCATTTCGGTAGACAGTACAACTCTAGTTGAGAGTGGCATTTTCCATAAATAATATGCTTATAATATGGATAATTATCTTTAGAAAAATGAAAAAAAAAAATCACTTGTGCAAATTAAGATATTGGAAATGCTAGTATTCTTCTTGAGTTTGTCTCTTTATTTTGACCATTTATATATTTAATTTTTTTTTAATTTTTTTCTTTACGTAATGATTAAAGAAATAAATTTTAATGTATTAGTGCATTTTTTTATTTTTTTAAAATATTTAAATATAATAAAAAATATAAAAAAAGAAGAAGAGAAAAATGATAATGGGCACACATAGTTAAGCTTCTTTCACTTATGTCAGTATGTGTAGCAAAGTCCCCAACGAAATCACACGTGCAACTCACACGCACAACAATGGTGACACAGCCCCTAACGGCTAGTAATTATAAAACGGTAAGTCTTTTCAATTTCTTTCTCTCACCCTCTCTCTCTTGCCTTTCAACATTTCGCATCACTTTCTCTCATCACCAAAAATGCTATTTGCACATGGCGTGGCGTACCTTCGCGTACACGAGTCCACGTGGCTTAGTTAATGAAACGGTGCGTTGCACACCGCATCGAGGATTCCCCCGGGCCTTATCGTTCTGCCTCCCCTCTTCCTTCAGGTACAGAGGCTGGATGAAATTAGGGCTCGACGACGGCTGCCTCCACACTTCTCTCGTCGTCGATTCCAGAAATTTCCAGGTAAACGATTGTTCAGCGAAACCCATTTGGAAACCAAGTCGTGCAAAACCCATTTCAAAACCAGAAATTTCACCATTGAAGCCAGGTCGTGCGAAACCCATTTCAAAACCAGAAATTTCAAAATTTCTACCAGGTCGTGCAAAACCCATTTCAAAACCAGAAATTTCACCATTGAAACCAGGTCGTGCGAAACCCATTTCAAAACCAGAAATTTCCTGCACCTCCACGCTGCAGAAAACACCCATTTGAAACCAGGTCGTGCGAAACTGATTGTTCAGCGAGGGAAGAAATTTCCCTCACCTTCGCACTTCTCTCGTCGTCGATTCCAGAAGCTTTGCGTCCATTGTTGAGGTACACGTTTAGAACTTCCTCTTCCTACTGTTTAGAAGTTCATCTTCTTTTGCATTTCGAGAATCCCAGTAGATTGTTGTAGGTGCAGGGTTCCAAAAATGTTGAACTCAGGAAACGATTTGAGTGTGGTCTGTATTGTCTACATTATTCTGGAAATCACCCGATCTTGTCCCAAGAAAAAGAATTTGGGCCTAGTTGAAGCATTATATTGCTTGGCTGAAGAGGTCACAAAAACAATTTGCTATATGGTTTGCCCGTGATTAGTAGGTTTGGCTTTATTAGAAGAATAATAATCTTGTTGAATGCCTTGTTAGAACTTATCAACTTCAGAATTTTGATGACACAAAGTCAAGTTGTCCTTGAATCCTAGCCTGATGGTTTGGATGATTTTAAGATTTGGGGTAGATTTGGGTACACATTATATTACAAGAGCACAAGAAATGTGTCAGGCTATATGTGAAATTTCAACTTGATTGAGCTTTTCAAAAACTTCTTCTTCTTTTTTTATAAGTACTTTTCAAAAACTTCTTGCACTATCGAGAGTGAGATTAGAATTTTACTTGCAATAAAGGTTATAAAGTTGGGGGACAGAGCCTTCATAGTTAACAATAGAAATAGTTGCTATTTTTTTAGTAAAAGCTTTTGGGCCTAGTTTATGAAGCATTATATTGCTTGGTTGAAGAGGTCAAAAAAATAATTTGCTATATGGTTTGCCCGTGATTAGTAAGTTTGGCTTTATTGGAAGAAGAATAATCTTGTTGAATGCCTTGTTAGAACTTTTCAACTTCAGAATTTTGATGACACAAAGTCAAGTTATCCTTGAATCCTAGTCTGATGGCTTGGATGATTTTAAGATTTGGGGTAGATTTGGGTACACATTATATTACAAGAGCACAAGAAATGTGTCAAGCTATATGTGAAATTTCAACTTGATTGAGCTTTTCAAAAACTTCTTCTTCCTTTTTTATAAGTACTTTTCAAAAACTTCTTGCACTATCGAGAGTGAGATTAGAATTTTACTTGCAATAGAGGTTATAAAGTTGGGGGACGGAGCCTAAATTTTTATTATGTGATTCCTGAATCTGTGATTTGGCTTGGGCGATCATTCCCTGTAACTTTGAACAATTCAAGCATTTCATTTATGGGTTAAAAGGGTCAAAACAAAAAACACATATTTTTTGTGTACTAGATTGGAAGAAATTCATGTGTCCTTTAAACGTGTAAGAAGTATGCATTTCCATCATAAGTTTAACAAAATGATAGACTGACCGAGAGAAATTTTTAAAAAATATTATAGGGAAATGAGTTTATGATGAGCTAATTTTAAACCCATTTCAAAACCGCACCTTCACGCTGCAGAAAACACCCATTTGAAACCAGGTCGTGTGAAACTAATTTATTTCGCCACCATTTTTTAAGCATTCATCAGTCCATACTTGGTTAGAGATTATGTATAAAGAATATTTACTGTGATGCTCTTGAGCTTAGTTTCTCCCACCATGTCCGTCGACCTTCCGAAGGCCTTAGTTTATGAAGCTTTGCCTTTGTCTCCCGTAACCTAATTTTGTATTCTTTTTTCCATGCCTCAAAACTGAGCCCCTGCTTTTCGAAGTTCATAATCAGGATTTACAATAGAAGCTGGCTGCCCTGATTTGATCTCTACTAGAGCTCTGGCATCATTGTTAAAAGTCTGAGAATATTTCATCATCGACGACAACGTCTTCTTCCTCTTTTGCCAAACAAAAGAGGGGTCATCCATTATGCTTCTGTGAGATTGAAGTCCAACTGAGATACTCAAATACTCAAAATAATCCAGGACGACCCTTCTTAAGTTGTCCAAAGTACAACAAAGAGGTAACTAAATTCATATTTAGTTAAATTATTTTTTTGATGTTTATCTAACATTTTTTGCTTCAAATGTGTATAAAATCACAGGGATTACTATATTGTAAGTATTTCAAATGGGTAGATGGCCATGAATACCCATTGTCGGACCCAAGTGAAACTCACACTGAATTTTCCAACAAGGAGAAGGAGCTGAAGAAAAAACTGGTCGATATTGAAAAGATCATTATTGATTTGCGTAAAAGAGTAGACGAATTCGAGTTCATACTATCCAATAGAAATGAGAAGTTACTGAAGGAGTTGGTGGCTGTTGTACGTGAAGCAGAAATAAGACGTTCACGCACATTAGTTCGTGGGTTTTGGGCTTTAGCATTTGTTCTAGCATATTACTTGGTGGTGCATAAGTAATTTCATATTAGTGTTAGAATTTAGTTGCTTCTGTATATATAATGTTCTCTATATATTAGTGAAACTTGTGAACCATGTTTCCCACTGCAGCTGAAACGGAAACTCTTACCACGCGCATGCATTTTTTGTCATCCATTTCTTGTTGGAATGAAAATGATTCATGGGATGGATGTTTTAGTTATGTCAAAACTGAAATTATTTTGTATTACTGAATGACTTTGCATGGAAATGATTCATGCGGCCAGTGGGAATTTAATATCAAAACATGTAATATTTTGCATTTAGTTTTGGTAAATTATATGGCCTCAAAACGCCAACTTGTATTTTATTACAAGTTAATTGCATCCTGCGTATAAGAAGCCTGTAAATAACTTCTATTATGTCTTGCCTTATTGTGCAATATCCTGTAAATAAGAAGCCTGCTAGCACAAGATAGAAATCCAAAGAATTTAAATCATCTAACTGTTAGAATAGGAGGAAACGGGTCAGCAACTGTATTGTCTTTACACCCAAATAATCAGCCCACATTTTATCATTCATTTAGTTAGTGAAAGACCTTCCGAAGGCAGAAGCACAACTTGTGCAGCCTGCATTACAAAATAGCCCACACGATACTCAAAACCTTTGACTGACTCAAATTCATCCCGACCTGGTGATGGAACACTAAATACAACTTCACCATGTGCAATACCCGTACGCACTCAATTGATTCACTGCACGACTTGGGCTAATCACGTACAATCCAACCCGTGCCCCTTCAATATACTTTCTATTAGGAGACATTCGGATTATATGCTGTAGAATGCTTGGATCCAGGGGTCAGCATGCTAAAGTATTCATTAATGAGTACCTACACAACACAATCCGAATTTTGAGTTAGATAAATTACAAAAATAAATTGTTCAAATATTGCTCATATTTACTGGAAATTTCGCGTTGGTGATATAATTCCTGCCTATAGTATGTATAATTTAATTTAAATTAAATCCATTAGTGCATTCATTCATAGGTCCTGTAGCTCTACAACTAATTAGGCCAAGCAACTTCAATGACTATTACTAATAATTCAAATACTCTAATACCAAGACTAGCAAAGTATCAATCCATTCAAATACTCAAAATAACCACATTACCAATAATAAACTTAAAAGTCACTGACCATCTACGGGTTGTGATCCTACAATTGGTTGTGATCCATTCAACCCAAAGAACATCTGCAAGGAGTAATAGCAGTTTCTTAGTGTAATGTCAATATTACAGTTCTCGCTAAAAAAGCAATAGAATATTACTGTTTCTTGACTCGCGATCATTGATTCTTGGCATTGCCTTCGACATTTTTCAACTATTGAGTTGTCTTCAACAAGCTGGTCATAACATAACAAACGCAAAAATATAATACAACCCAAAGATCATTTTTCTCGCAAATAAGCTAGCAACCCAAAAAAAAAAAAAAAAAAAAAAAACACTTTCTAAAGTTAATATACCTGCGACAATCCAACTTCACACATCTTTTTTAGACGGGCCAAATAAATTCCTGCTCGTATCCGGCAATGGTGTATCTCCTCCATCCCTCTAAAATAAAACAAGTAATCCGTGCATGTTATAGATGGAATGCGTTAATAACATATAAAACCAATTATATATGTGTATATTTGGACTGTAAGTATCATAGTGAAGTACCTGTTTCTGTTTTCCCTTTACTGTTGCATTCTTCGCCTTCGCTTTAACTTTCCGCATCTCTTTTTCCATTATCGATGCTCTCTTCAGAGATGGTGGTTTGCCTTTCCCTCTTACTACTAGCGGACTAAGTACTTTCTGTGAACCCGCACATGTAGCTGTCTCCGGTATCGAAGGAATAATATTGGAACCCATGCATGTTCTTGATGGAGGTTCTTGGTTCTCACTATATAACTCAATCATTGAATACAACTTTTGTGTTGCATTCTCGGTATGTTTTTTTGAACCCGCAGCGTAAGTAATCATCTTATAACAGATATTCAACAGAGTAGAATATCTGTTAGCATCTGCTCGTTGAGCCCCTACGTCATAGCTGTTGTCAATTAACGTGTACCTCCTTTTAATGTCATTCCTCCATCTGTCCAAAATATACTGATTTGGCAAATCTTTTATACCATTAGACTTAAATAAAACCAAAATATACCTGCACAATATGCCCCTCATCTGAAATAGCCCACACAAACACTTTGCAACTGTATCCACCTCACTAAAGTCCACTGAATATGTAACTAGCTTAGTGAAGTCTTCCACATGAACTTCATCTTCTACATGATATGTCTTTACACCACCATCTCTCTTAAGTAACTCTGGGGCCAAATCTATAAGACATTGCAGTTCTCGCTAAACTTCCCTGAATTTTGCATTCATGTATAATTCTTGAAATTTCTTCTCGATCGGAGATCTAGATATGCATGGAATTGTGAAGCTAAATGAGTGAAAGTCAGCGTTATTTTCATTCTCAATTTTCTTCTTCAAAGCGTCGACAAACTGGTCGACAAACTCTTTCAAGTTTGTCTTCGTGTGAACATAACCATCAAAAAAAGCATTTGGGCTCTCGCTCCGCTGCGTTGTACTCATCCCTGCCCAGAAAGAATCTTTCAAGAATGTCGGTACCCAATGTTGACGCTCAGTGTATAAACTTTTCAGCCAACTATTCTCCTCCAATTTGTAAGTGGTGATTAACTGCTCCCAAGCGCTTTCAAACTCTTGAACATTTTGGGTGTCATACACGCATTTCATCACAGCATTTTTCATCCCACTTTTGTAGGCAGAATAGGAGGAAAGCTTTTCAGGGACTTTTTTCAAGATATTCCACAAACAAAATCGATGTCGATTTTGTGGAAAGACAAGAGTAATAGCATTCTTCATTGCTCTATCCTGATCAGTAATAATAGCTCTAGGAGCTATACCATCCATACACTGTAACCAGGTCTTGAATAACCACACAAACGTTGCCGTATCCTCACTGGATATCAATCCAACTCCCAAAAGAATTGACTGGCCGTGGTGGTTTACACTTACAAATGGTGCGAATGGCATCCCATATCTATTCGTCAGATATGTGGTGTCAAATGTAACCACATCACTGAAATCTTCATAGGCTGCCCTACTACTGGGGTCTGCCCAGAAGACATTCTTTAACCTCCCGTCGTCATCTAAATCCATGGACGCAAGAATCCAGGATTCTTGTATTGCATCCGCAAAAAATATTCCTGAAGCGCTCCAGCACCACTAGCCCCAAGTCATAAATGTCGGGCCTTATCGATGTAATTCCGACAATCCTTTTCCAAAACGGGCGGTTTTCAAAACCTCCCACGCCAACGACAAGAGATCCGAAGCTCTTATTCATTCGGATACCAGCCAGATCATTTGTATCTAAGACTCTTTTTACAGAGTCAGAAACTTCTCTATTACATTGAAAGAAGCGGGATTTTTTTGGACTGAGGCCGTGGTTATGAATGTTATTAACTGTTGTCAACTCATACTTTCCGTCAACTTTTAAGACATTAATCTTCGCCTTACACTCTATTTTTCCTGTTGGACATGGCCTGACAACATTCAATGTCCTATTACGGGCTTTCCCACCACGGGGACACCCGAGGGTGGCATATCTGACAGTCCCATCATCTCCCTTCTCAGTCATTCTTGTCATCACTCCAAACCCAATATTCTTAGCATACTACTTGTAATAAGTCATTACTTCTTCAAAAGAATTAAACCCCATCTTCGACTTGGGCTCCTCAATCGTGTCACCACCAACTCCATCATCTAATTGAGCTGTCTCGGCAACGACATCCTCAGTTTTCATACCATCTGCTCTATCTTTTCCGCTTTCTTCAACTTCAGCGGAGGTAAATGGGATATCAGTTTCGGGAGACAAGTCTTCTATATCACCTCTTTCGTTTGCGGCAAATCCAGTAGTCATAACAGAAGTTGGGTAACCAGCATCGTACTAAAAGAAAAGGGAGCATTTTTTTAATAACATATAACATTAATATTAAAAGTGAAACTAAAAATTTACAAAAGTTCAAGAATACAATTGTATCACCTCTTGAATATTGCATGGATATTGGTAGCCATCTGGCTGTTGCATTAGACCTGGTGACCACGTAGGAAGTTCTCCATAGTAACCGTGCATGTGCATGTAATTTCTGAATGTTAGAGAAGTTGACGGTATGCCCTAACATGTTATTACACAAGTTATTCATGTACAAAATCCATGGATATCAACCCAACATAGTCCAACAAATTAACTAAAAATATAACACCCCGTGGTTGGGAGATCTGAGCTAGATGGTGTTAGGGGAGATGAGTGCTCTTCCCCTTTTTCCATGATGAGAAGAGATGAACTGTAAAATTCCACAAAAGTAGATAAAATATGCCTTACAAGTAGTACATCTTTAATGAAAAACTTGGAAATAAACACAACTGAACTTGGAGCCGAAATTTAGTGATACTTAACTTAATTGGTCTAAAAAGTGAATGAAAATAATGTCATAAGTTTTCCAAATTAATACCAAATTGACCCTTTGATTTCAATTAACAATATCAAAATCGATTCAGCCATAACATTGTAAGTATTGAAATTTTTGTCTAGATTTCTACCTTCATCAAATTTGAATGAAACTTCAAATTTTTGTTTCTAACATAAATAAACGTCACTACCATGTATATAAATAAGCTCTGATTTTAGCTTTCCATTAAAATGGAGATAGATATGAAGCCAACGACAACACTTGAAATTACCAGTAATTTGAAGTTTTAATTCGAATTTAAAATAGCAAAAACTATTGAATTCAATTAAACTATTTATTTATTTTGGTACATTTTCCATAAACCAGCATGAAGTGAAAATGCAAAGATACTTATCCTTAAAAAAAATGCTGAACAGTTTAGCACCAGGAAATTTCTTACAGACCCGGATTTTCAAGTTGATGACTGATTATCAAGATCATCAACATGCCGCCAAAAGGTTAAGCAAAAGTTGATGAATCATTTAGTTCCATAAAACCCAAGTGAAGACGATGAGTTAGATCTTATTTTATTTTGTTGATTCAACTCATTGTTGTTTTATTATACAGATTCTATGGCATCTTTATGATAAAGATATTATACATGAAGAAGCTGTGCTAAAGTGTGATGATGAGAATCTTTCAAATATGCTGATGATTCAGATAAAGTTTTGGTTAAACAGTCAGAAAAATTCATTCAAGTAAGTATTATTATTAACCTTTTGGCATTTTTTTTTTAAAAACAAAAGGGGAAACATATACTAACTTAACTTAAATTAGTTGTTCAAGATATGTTAACGACTTTGTAATTTCATTTCTTTCACAATGACTCTTCTTACTTAGTCAACAGATGAATATTTCCCATTCATTTTCTCCTCTTACCTCTTAGCCTACAGATGAATTTCCTAGTAATTTTCATTCATCAAACTTAAAATACCATCTCTCCCAGATTGTTCAACCAGAGATAAGGCTAGCACAACCCGAAAATCAATGGCCATCGTTGGAGCCATGCAAATACACAAGCAGTAAGTTTTTAAGTTCGAAATTACGTCAACTAACTACACATTCTATACAGAGGATTTTCAACATGAAATAAAATTTGACCCAAACGTGAGACCCACTAGATTTTGTACAGAGACCCAAACGCAAATATTGTGATTTCTAGAATAATGTGGACAATACAGACCACACCACACTCAAATCATTTCCCGAGTTCAACATTTTCGGAACCCTGCAACGACAACAATCTACTGGGATTCTCGAAATGCATAAAGTATATGAAGTTCTAAACAGTAGGAAGAGGAAGTTCTAAACGCGTACCTCAACAATGGACGCAAAGCCTCTGCAGCGTGAAACAATGGACGCAAAGCTTCTGCAGCGTGAAGGTGCGGCTTTGAAATGGGTCTTCAAATGGGTGTTTTCTGCAGCGTGAAGGTGTGGTTTTGAAATGGGTTTCGCACGAACTGGTTTCAATTTTTTTTTTTTAAATATATTGGCTAATGTGGCATTAGGTTCCGCAACGGGTACCCAGCGGCGGGTACCTGCAGCAGTATTATAATATGCTTATAATATGGATAATTATCTTTAGAAAAATGAAAAAAAAAAATCACTTGTGCAAATTAAGATATTGGAAATGCTAGTATTCTTCTTGAGTTTGTCTCTTTATTTTGACTATTTATATATTTAATTTTTTTTATTTTTTTCTTTACATAATGATTAAAGAAATAAATTTTAATGTATTAGTGCATTTTTTATTTTTTAAAAATATTTAAAAATAATAAAAAATATGAAAAAAGAAGAAGAGAAAAATGAAAATGGGCACACATAGTTAAGCTTTCTTCACTTATGTCAGTATGTGTACCAAAGTCCCCAGCGAAATCGCACGTGCAACTCACACGCACAACAATGGTGACACAGCCCCTAACGGCTAGTAATTATAAAACGGTAAGTCTTTTCAATTTCTTTCTCTCACCCTCTCTCTCTTGCCTTTCAACGTTTCGCATCACTTTCTCTCATCACTCGGTCCTTCTCTCTCAAAATTTTCTCACTCTTTCACGCTTTCCTAGATGACCCAAATAGAAATTTTACCGCAAGAAAGTTAAGTGGTCTCCTTACCACAAGAAAACTATAAGTTGTCTCCTATAATAAACAAACGGGTTCAAAGATTTTCCTGAGAGTCGAGTTGTACTCGGAGAAAAGGCAATGTGGAGCAACGGCAAGAATTTCCCCGCGAGGGGGTTCTCGACTCCGCCACCTGTACGGAAGCCTAGGCCGATGATGCCGCTGTCAGAGAGGAAGAGATCGTCGCCTGTAAATAATGGTGATCTCTTCCATGTTATACATAAAGTGCCTGCTGGTGATTCTCCCTATGTAAGGGCCAAACATGTTCAGGCGAGTGATTCTTGATGCTTTGGCATGGTTTAGGCTAATGGGGTTTAATATGTGTTTTGCTGTGTTTGATTTGAATGCTCGTTCATGTCGCTTTAGTTCTCGTGTATAAAGAAACTTTATCTTGGATTTTGTTATTTCGTCTCTTGTGTTGCAATCCATGATTCTTGAATGTTACTTTTACTGGTTATTCTTGATTTTTATGGACATCTAGTGTTCAAAGTCTGCATAATTTGAATGCCTGCCTTGGTAGCTTTATCGGGGCCCAGGTTTTTCTTGTAACTGGGGTAGAAAATATTTTCCATTGTAGAGGTTTGGATTAGGTTTAATTTGATGCTCATGCTCATTTGGTTATTTTACAAGACCCATTATTTATTTATTTGTTTCTTCTCGGAATTCTTGGTATTTGAAGCTTGTTGATTTGTATGCTTTTAGATGTATAACCTTTTTTTTTTTCAATTTTGCTGAATTTTATTTTTATTTCATATGGTCCCATTTGTTTATGAAGAAATATTATATGGAATTTTAACTGAAAATATTTTTGAGGAAAGAAAAGTGGATGACCCAATGAATAACCTTGGGCATGGGTATGCTACTCCAATCTAAGGTTCAAATCTCCTTTGGTGCAGACAATATCTAGGGGCCATTGGTGGATTTTCTTCTTAAATTACCAAAAGCGCACTTGTGGGAAACTCCTAAGGCCTATGCAACCCCGAGATTAGTTAGGACATAGTTCCCGGACACTCAGTGCCAATAAAAAAAAACCAAGTATTTAGAATGGCAAAATTATGTATATGAAGTGTGCTGATCACTGTTTGTAGAGATCCTGACTAGATTCATTCCCTTTTTGTCTTTGCTTTATTAAATATTGGTTTTTTTAATTACAGTTGATAGACAAGGATCCGAACAGGGCAATTTCCATGTTCTGGGCTGCCATAAATGCCGGGGACAGAGTTGATAGTGCCTTGAAAGACATGTCAATTGTGATGAAACAATTGGATCGATCTGATGAGGCAATCGAAGCTATCAAATCTTTCCGTCATCTCTGCCCATATGATTCTCAGGAATCTCTCGACAATGTGTTAGTCGAGCTCTACAAGGTAAAAGAACCGTTCCCAAGTAAATAGTTACTTCATATATTCACTTGCCCATTGTTTATCATTTTCTGTTTTAGCCAGTTAGTTTTGAAACTATTAGCTAGTTGTAAAAAGTGAGAAGATATCTTCAGGATGCATCTATACTTTGATAAGTGAATTCTTCTTATGAATCTCTCATTTTCATCCCCTTAGAAAGATTAGTAAGTTGTAACGTTTGTAACAATCTATGGAGAGCTAGGTTACCAGTCTACGCCTTACATAATGGTCCTTCTCTTTATCACCTATTGTTTGCTGATGACTTAGTCTTACTTGGAAAATAAAGCCTCTGTAGTTGTTGTGCCATTAGTCATGTTCATTAAAGTATCTGTGCAGCTGCTTGTGAACAGCTTTTCAACCGTAATAAGTCTAAGCTTGTGTTCTCCTAGAATGTTAATCGAGGGCTCTCTGGTATGATCTGAATGTCATACAAATACTTCTTGCAGTAGGAATAGGAATTTTGATGTAAGATCCCACCTTTTACCCTCTTTAGTTTACTCCCCAATAATACCTTGCAGAAGTGATCCAAGAAAAATGTAAAGACCATTACATTCAAATAGTATGAAAAACAAGGAAATACTGAAGTAAATATGTAAGTAAAGTAGGTGATGACAATCAATGAATGCGTTATACATATCAATTGTACCATTTTAGCAAGAAATTAGGAGTGACAGTCTATGCTTGATAATGTGTTCTCCATGGAGACATCTCAGAATTGATGGAAAGAATATCTTAGTACCATGATTTATGTACCATTTGAAAGAAATTTATCACACTTACAAGAGGTTCATTGTGTTCCATATCTGGGGTTCGAGGGTAAAAACTAAAAATTACATTTTATCACACATGCTGTATTTCTGATGGATGCTTCATCTACTATGTTAGTTTCTTATTCCAATTTTGGGGTTGGGATTAAAATTTGGGAATGCAAAATGCAAGCTCTGATGTTTGCCCTAATAAGTGACTTCGCATTTATGTTTATTTAGTTTGACTTCCTATATATGTTAATGGATTTTGGTTACATTACTTTGAAGACAAACTTACTTGCCATTAGCCTCCCAAACTTATGTATTGTTCTCTTGATTTGATGAGCAAGCACGGATGTAATTTGCATAAATTGTTTGTGCACTTATTATATTTTTGCAGAGATCTGGAAGGATTGAAGAAGAGATTCAGATGCTTCAGCTCAAACTGAAGCGCATTGAAGATGGTATAGCTTTTGGTGGAAGAAGGACAAAGACAGCTAGATCTCAAGGAAAGAAGGTTCAGATAACTATTGAACAGGAAGTATCAAGGTGGATGATGCATCTATTATTTTTCTTTTCACATTATATTTTCCGACAAACTTACATGACTTTGATACTCTTTTAATGCAGGATACTAGGCAACTTGGCCTGGGCTTACTTGCAGCAAAGTAATTATAAAGCTGCTGAAGAACATTACAGGTAAGTTTTTCACACTCTAATCATATCTACATGTGTAACATCTCATTTGTTTCAGACAAATGTCATTTCTATTATTTGGAATCTGTTCAGGAAAGCTTTATCTCTGGAACCGGATAAGAATAAGCAGTGCAACTTGGCCATCTGTTTGATGCACATGAACAGGATTGCAGAAGCAGCATCTCTGGTTCATGACGTAAGAGTTTCATCTGGAAATAGACAGATGGATGAGTCTTATGCCAAGTCCTATGAACGTGCTCTTCAAATGTTGACTGACCTGGAGTCACAGCCAGGGCCATCAAATGAAAACTGTAGAGGTTCCTTTGGTCAGAACCAAACTGAGGACAAGGACAATTTCTTTTGGCATGGCAATGAGACTCGACAATGCAAATCATTTGGACAAAGAATTAGTTTACAGTCCTCTCCTCAAACATCTGCTGATAAATGCGTGAAAGGTCCTCACTTCGAATACTCTGGTGACAGGATGTCAGGGTTTTCCAACAGACTGAAGGAAAATGGGGTTGGTTCAACTGGAACAGAAGCAACACCTACTTGCAAAACTGCATATTCTTTCCCTTCTTCCACTGGAAGGAACCTGAATGTTTTATTTACACAACCAAGAAGACCGCCATGGGGGTTTGACAATGATTATCAAAGCAGGAAAATATTGGGAAATTATGCAGTTCGCAGTTCAAGTCGCAAACTTACATTTGAGCCATCTGTAACCACTGAAAATGTGCAAGCTGACTCAATTCAAGATGTTAATGGGGACTGGAGGAGGTCATGCAGAGATCTAGCTAGATTGAAAGATGAATCAGTGATAAAATCTATGTCAATGAATTATGCAAGAACATCAGAATCTTCCGTTGATCGAGGTTGGGATCAGAGTTCTGGAATTACCATTTCAGGTCATGAGAAACCAATTGCAAGTGAAGAATCTTTCAGAAAGGGCAGCCCTGGTGTGCCAGATGGTCTTCATCAACCCTCCACGGAAATTCTGCAGTCATCACACGATAATAATAAGAAAAGTTGGGCAGATATGGTCGAGGAAGAAGAACAAGAATTACTAAGTGGAAGCATGTTAAACAAGTATTATGATGGTTGGAATGTCGAGGAATATAATGATGAAAATATGAATACCAACATAATGTGTCAAAGTCCTTACCCAGAGAGTCAGATTAAAAATATAAGCTACAAGTATGAATCATTTGATGTTAAAGACCTAAACGGTACATCTGGGGCTGGAGTTTTATCAAGGAACCTAGCAGTGCAGCGTTCTATGAATTTCAATCAGCAGCAGAAGCCAGAGTCAACAGATTACTTTTACTCCTCACCAATGCCAAAGATGGACTTGAACTTTGAGGGCCGTGGATCTGAGAAGGCAAATGGAAGGGATTATTCTATGTCTGAGGAGAAGGAAAAACTAATGAGGAGAAACAGATTACAGGTTTTCCGAGACATAACTCCTTAACCAGAAAGTCCAGGCAGAGCTTGTATACGAACCAGTTCTAGATGCCACAGTTGTCCATAGTCCGTACTGCAATTTTAAGTGTTCTTTTATTTTAATTTGATATTTGGGTGTTAAATAGCATTGGTGGGTCTGTGTGATTCATTCTCTTTATTCTTTTTTTCCTGCTCATTGTTTCATTTTACCTTTAGCTTTGTATATCTGCTATTCATCTGTCTACTGTATGAAGTTTTCTTTCTAATTGAAGTATACAGCACTGTTTGATGGATTTGTCCTCATTCTTTGTTCCCTGATTCCATCAAGCTTCATGTATCTGCTTTACCATTCATTGGTTTTTGGATGATTTGAAAAAAATTGTAACCGCCAAGGAATTCAAAGATCATGGTACTCATTCGCCATAAGTGAGGATTCATTAATAAATTACGGGATACAGTCCTCTTTCTTTTTTTTTTTTTTTTTTTTTTTTTTTAAAGAACACTTCATATATCTCCACGTCCATGGCGTTTCTTGTGTAATTCATTAGATATGTATGCCGAGACCTAATTACCTATGAAGATCTATTAGCAGTACTTCATCTTCCTGGTCATCATTCCAGATTTTGATAAATATTGGGTACAACTTCATAAAATCCCTACTATTAAAAATATTGTTCACAATACAACAACATTTTTTATTTTATTTTGTAGGCCAAAGGATTGGATGAACATTTCAACAACACGTAAAGTTTAAAAAATATTACCAATTAGATGAACATTTTGTTGTCCAACCTATTAGATGTCAAATATAAGCGTGAATTTTAACTTTGCATTGTTACATGCACACACAAATATAATAAATGGGTCAAAGTAAGAACTGGGCGATAGGTAACCTAAACCCAATTCATTCCTTTCCACTCGCCCTCTATAAAATGTTTGGATAACCTATCATTTAATGTCACATTATGAGATGATAAATAGAATTTTTATTAAATTTACATATAAAAAGTGATACTAGGTTGCCCTCCAAATATGTTTTTTCAAAAGTGCCTCTTATGTATTTTGATTTTTTTTTTCTTTTTGTTTTTCTAATTTCTTTAAACATTTAAAAAAAATACAAAATAGACACTTTTGGAAGCATATTTAGAGGGCACCCAAGCATTTTTCATATAAAAATCTTAATCACTCATATACAAATAGAGTCTTTCCTTTACTCTTTCCCCTCTCCTTTCTTCTTCTTCTTCTTCTCGCCCTCTAGTGTCCCTCATTGTAGATTTATTATATTTTGGTTTTAGTGAAATAAGTTTACACTTGTTCTCACGACCTTGTTTCATGTAATTCCAAATATCATTAATAATATTCAAGATATATCTACAACTATTTTACAACTCGTTTTAAATCAACCAATGTAATTGTAACACTTCATTAAAAACTAATTTCGATTTTACATAGTGACCCTTCATTTTAAGTAGAGTAATAAAATAGTTGTAGATTTATCATGTGACTTTATTATCATTGTTTGAGTGCCAGCCGATTTTAGTTGAGGTTTTTTGCTAAACTCATTTAACTTTTAGCTCTCAATTGATATGTTTCATTAAGGGGTATGCATTCTTCCCAAGTGAATAATTAGTTTTTCAAAGTACAAGTTTGGTGGAAAAAATCTTGGACAAGTTTTGTGCACAAAAATTTTCTTACAACAGTTGGAAAATTCTACTCATCCGCCTTTACATCGCAAACTCTGACAATGAATCCCACTCATCTTTCTATTTTTATTTCAAGAGCCGTCTATATCTTCACTTTTTGGTTGCTTTGCATCTTCACTTTTTGCTGACAACGTATCCCACTTCCCTTTTAACTTCCTTTAATTTATTTTATTTCTATAGCCAACTACATCATCACTTTTTTGGTTGGTCTACATGGTTAAAAATTAAGAAGTTATGAATAGTAAATTAAGATGAGATAAAAATAAAAAATTTAAAAATTGAATAAAATATTGTTAGAATATAATTTTTTAATATTATTTTTATTTTAAAAATTTGAAAAAATTAAATTCTTTATTATATTTTATTTGAAAACTTGAAAATTTTAATGATTAGATGAGATGAATTGAGATCAACTATGAATCTAAACAGACCCTTAGGTGCAGTTTGAATAGTAAGTTGAAATGAGATAAGTTTGGAAGAAAGTTGAATAAAATATTGTTAGAATCTTATTTTAATATTATTATTATTTTAGAATTTGAAAAAATTTAATTGTTTATTATATTTTGTATAGGAATTTGAGAAAATTGTATGATTAAATGAAATGAATTGAGATGGATTTTGTATCCAAACATGGCCTTAATCTTCTTCACTTTTTGGTTGGTCTTCTTGCGACTGTAGAAATAAAATAAATTGATGGGTACCAAAATTGACTTAGTCTTAAAGATCATTTGTAAGTTCCAGATGAGCTAATTATTAGGTCAAGAGTTAAGAAGATCAATGATGAGTGCAAATCATTTGGGATGAAGCTAGCAAGACTCCACATATAATATGGGTTTCAAGGAAGGAGAACCAGTTTTGATTCATTTGATGCAAGTTATAGAAGAGTGCAACATGACTTAGGATTTAATTTATTATTTGGGCCATATTATCTGCATGTTTATGTGATTGAAGGTCTTTGACTTGTTTATTTAATTAAAATGACTTATTTTATTAGTTATAGAAATTAGTCTAGAATAATTGGGTTTGAGGATGCTTGACCCACATATATTTTATTTTGATGAATTAGGGTTTTTAGGAATTATTATTACATTTAATAAGGGGGCGGCCACTAGGGGTCTTTGGGTAATTATATTTCCAGAATTAGGGTTTATTCTTAGAAGCACTGGAGGGGGGCACCCAAGGGTATTTTGGAAAAGATTCTTAAATTTTTAGCTAAGATTTCTAGTGGGAAGGTCATGTGTTTCGCCCAAATGTATTTTTGGAAAGAATGGCCTTATTTTAGTAGGGTTATTTAAACTTCTTGTAGACTCATTTTAAGAAATTTTATAAAATTTGATAAATTTTAGTCATTGTGAATTGAGTTTATCTCATCTTGTTCTTGAATGAACTTATAAATTTATCAAAGGTAAATCATAACCTTCGTGGCATTACTTTTTTGTAATTTGGGTTCTTGAGACAGGTTCTTCAACGAGTCTAAATTTTTATATAATCAAGGTTCTTGAAACGAGTTCTTCAACGGATCTTGGTTTTTCCATTAACTTGATTTTGGTTTTCTTGGGTAAGTTTTCAAATTGATTGTGGGTTCAAGAGAGTCCATTTCTGCGAGTTCATATTATTTGGTATTTAGAACAAGATTTCCAATCAAGTCTGATTCTATCTTTTAATTATTGCATTACTTATCAAAAAACAAAACAAAGGACTACTGGAATTCACTTAGGGTTTATTTGTGTGGCTGTCAAAATTCTTAGGGTTTCTTTGTGTTGGTTGCTGTGTTTCATCCTAGTGTTGCCAAATGATTTGTCATTAAGGTCTGTTAGGGTGGTTGAATTCCATCTAGTGTCTCTTGCATCTCTAAGTTTGTCAATTGTTTAGAGTATCATTTCATTGATTTTCTTCTAATTCATTGTCAATTCTTGTGTATTTGAGTTCATTGTTATTGTTTGTGATTGAATTGGTGAGAAAAGAGAAGCCGAAAAAAAAAAAAAGAGAGAGAGAAAGAAAAAAGTTGCTACATAGTTACAACAAAAGAGAAAGAAAGAAATTTGTTGATTGGACCCTATCTTCAAATGGGCCGAATTGGTCTTGTTACATCATTCTAATTGTTATCTTATTTTGTAATTACTCTTTTCCTTGTATAAATTCCTTGACTCTCGTATCATTTTATTCCTTCATTGTTTCTTATTCTTATTTCTTGGATTTAATTACTGGTTGGAATAATATAAGGTTAATTGTCTTAATTTAGTTCAACTAGTTTTTTAAAGAACTTGAGCGGGAAAACTATTGAGGTAAAATACAAGAGAGTGTGATATTATTATCGGAAAAAAGTCAATTAAGAGTAAAACACCAGTAGAATGCCACTATTTGAGTATAAACACGTAAAAGAGTGTATGATGTTTTTACTACTAACATTCTTTTATGCAGCACATTACGATATTTCATAATAGTGACTTAACACCGAAAAGAGTAGCAAACAATTCATTCTTTGTGTTATAGTCCATACAACAAAAGTTTAAGTGGTTGAATTTGGTGTGGGGGGAAGTGAGGGATATGATGGATCAATGAGGTGCAATGATTAGAAATCTGCAAGGTGTGAGAGATAAGAGGAGACATAAGCTCAGTATTGAGAATGGATATGAGTATGAAGAGTATGGTAAGTGTCTTGTTGCCAAGCGTACTCTTAATACACAAATTAAGATGGATGACATAGCGCAGCATAGAAAGAACACTTTTCATACTAGATGTCACATCAACTACAAATTATGTAGTATGATTATTGATAGGAGGAGTTGTACTAATTTGACTAGCACTACTTTAGTTGAGAACTTGAATTTAACTACCTTAAAACACCATAAATCATACAAGTTGCAGTGGTTGAATGATTATAGGGGAGGTTAGAGTAAATAAGCAAGTGTTAGTTTCTTTTTCAATTGAAAAGTACAAAGATGAGGTGCTTTGTAATGTAATGTCTATGCATGCTGACCATATTTTGTATGAGAGGTCATGTCAGTGTGATAGGAGAGTGATCCATGATGGATTAAGAAACATGTACAATTTTAAAAATGATGGAAAAACAATCAAACTTGTTCCTTTAACTCCAACATAGGTCCATGAGGACTAACCGAAGATGAAAAGTGAGATTGAGCTAAAAAGTAAGAGTGAAAGTGAGATTGAGAAAAAAAGAAATAGACCAAAAAGGGGGGAGAGAGGGAGAGAGAGGGAGAGATGAGCAAGAAAAAAGATGAGGTTGAGGCTGAGAACCTAAGAAAATGAGAGAATGAGTTGAAAAACAATTATGAGGCCAAGAGTTCGAAAAAAGATGATAAAAAAAAGAGTGAAAGGGAAAGCGAGAGTGAAAAGCAAAAAAAGAGTAAAAGAAAAAAAGAGAGTGAAAAGAAAAAAGAGAGTGAAAAGAAAAGAGAGAGTGAAGAAAATGAGATAAAAACAAAGAGAAAAGTGAGTTTTTATACTAAAGCAAGTTTTAATATTTTAACAAATTTTTGCCTAATGTTGTTGTCTCTTTGTTGCAGGGATATAAGGTCGTGTTTCCTCGCAATGTATTTAGTGGATTGCCAATTATTAGAGAAATAGATCATCAACTTAAATTTGTGCCAGGTGGAGCAATTCCTAACCGACTGACTATAAGGATAATTTGGAAGAGACAGCATTGGAGACTTAGCAACATTACCTTTGACCAAAAGCATTTGTCATAGATACCGAATATGAGTCTTTGAAGCACTTAAAGGAATAAGGTAAGTTGAATAGAATGTATGCCCTGACAATTCCTAATCGACCGACTATACGAATAATTTGGAAGAGACAGCGTTGGAGACTTAGCAACATTACCTTTGACCAACAACATTTGTCATAGATACTGAATATAAGTCCTTAAAGCACTTAAAGGAATAAGGTAAGTTGAATCGAATGTATGCCAAGTGGGTGAGATTCATTGAGACATTTTCTCATATAATCAAATACACACAAGATAAGGAAAATCTTGTGGTTGATGCATTAGCAAGAATATATTTTCTTATCTTTATTTTAAATACAAAATTATTGAGATTTGAATATGATAAGAAATTATATGCTAATAATAAAGATTTTGCTAATGTGTATGGAGCGTATAAGAATGTATCGTTTGGTAAGTTCTATAAATTAAATGGGTACTTGTTTAGAAAAAATAGATTTTGTGTACCTAATAGTTCTATGTGTGAGTTGCATGGGCATGAAGCACATAAAGGTGGTTTGATTGACCATTTTGGTGTAAGGAAGACTTTAAACGTGTTGCATGAACGATTGTAGGAGTATCATTTGTCATTCATTGACGTATTGTTTGAACGTTTGTGGAAATATTATTTGCTATTCATTGAGGTTGCATATAATTAGAGTGTTCATTCTATTACTAATTTTTCACCTTGTGAAATTGTTTATGGCTCTAATCAACTTATGCCTTTAGATTTAATGCATTTACATATTGATGGTAGGAGTAGCTTAGATGGACAGAAGAAAGCGGAGTTAAAAGTGAATTTTTCATGTGAGTATAATATTTTTGTTACTTTCAATGTTTTTTATCGTTCTCCTTGTGACGTAGGTGAAGATTCGAGATCAAATCATTCTGAGGAGAGAGAGAATAATGGGCACTGAGATGGACCTAGTTTTAAAGATCCTTTGCAAGTTCTAGATGATCCAATTATAAGATCAAGAGCTAAAAAGATCAAGAAAACTATGTAAGGATGGGTGCAAGCCACATGAGACGAAACTAGCGAGACGAAACTAGCAAGACTTCAACATATAAGATGGGCTTGAAGGTAGGAGAATCAGTTTGATCCATTTGATGCAAGTTATGGAAAAGTGCAACATGACTTAAGATTTATTATTTGGGCCCTATTATTATGTTTATGTGATTGAAGATGTGATGACCCACTTTTGAGCGTATTTTCGCTGAAATAATTGTTTTTATTTTAATTAATATATAGTTTAATTATTTTAATTTAATTGCGTTTTTTAAAATTAGTTTTTAATTTATTTGATGTTGTGTTTTATTTCTTTAAGTTGTTTTGTGGTTTTTAATCTTTTTGGCGGTTTAGTTTCGTTTCCCGGAATGAGGATTGGACCTCATTTCTTTTTACATATTTTTCCTTTTTCTCTTTTTTCCTTTTTTCTTTTCCCCTTCTTTTCTTTATCCTTTCTTTTTCTTTTTTTCATTTCTTTTTCTTTTTTCTTCTTTTTCTTTTTTTCCTTCCTGCTCCCGCGTCGTCCCCCCCGATCTCTCTCTCTCTCTCTCTTCTCTCTCCTCACCCACGGCCGGAAACTTCAACAGCCCAGACCGCCGCCGTCCGGCCACCGTTTGGCCCACCGCCGGTCTCGTTCGAACCCCCTCCCTCCGGTGCACCTTCCCACCAAATATCTTCCCCTGCCGGCAGGCCGTTTGGCCGGAAAAGCCATTTGAAGCCCCACGGTTTTTCCTCCGTACCGCCGCCGTCGCTCCACCTCCGGTCACCATTTCTTCACCACTTCATCACCGGTCCCTTGCCGTCCTAACCCACCCATTTTCGGCCTCCAACGACCACCGGAACAGCTCCTACGAGCTTAGTTTCCGATTTGCGTTTTCCGGCCATTTCCGGCGATTCCGCCGCCACCCACGGCCGTTCATCACTTCCAATAGCTTCACAACCATCCCTAAACCATTCCCTATCAATTTCATGTCCTAGTTTATCCCCGTTCAAAAGTGGGTTTTTCAAACCCACGGCCGCAGTGAATTTTCACTGTAACGTTGCTTTTCCGCCGTCGTTTGCTACGCCGCTTGTTTTCTAAAATTGCCATATAGCGCTGTAAGTATTTTCCAAACCCTATTTTCAGATTTAAATATATATTGCTCTTTCAATAATTTATTGCTGCTGGTTGGTTGATTCCGGACTGAGTCCGAGGAGTTCGGGGGTCGGATGGATGAAGGACGGAGTTACTTGTTTTATTGATTTATGTTGGTTGGTTATTTTATTATGCATTGATATGGCATTACATGGTGCATGCACGTGTGTTTTTGTGTATGTGTGAAAAGCCTGTGTGTTGGCGTAAGTGGTCTTACGGGTGCGTGTGTATCACGACCCCAAGCCGGGATGGGGTATTATCCCGGTGGAGCTCCTCTGGTCACTCGGGAGCGGAATAAACTGAGTGATGTCCCTTGAGTTGTCGCTAGACGACGGGAGCGGAGGCTAGGGGTTGCTTGGCTACGAACGCGCCGGGCGCGGAACCGAGCATCGCTCTACGCACCGACTCCGTGGCCCTTCGCTGGTGAGGGCTAGAGGATGCTTGGCTACGAACGTGCGGGGCATGGAACTGGGCATCGCTCGTTAGGTGTCACATGCGTGGTGGTACTCTGCGGTGTGGCACTGGAGCCAGGGTGTGCGGATGACCCCTAGGGGAGGTCATGGTGCATACGGATAAAAAATGTGATTTTGGCGTGTGTGGAAAACTGTGTCTTTGGGTTTTGTGCATTGGGCATGGTTCATGCATATTGTTTGAGTTCTATATGTGTTATTATCTGGTAGTGTTTGGGTTTTACTTACCTGCGGTACCATTTTTGGTTCCGCAGCTTTTGGTGCAGGAGATGAGGATGAGGAGGAGGAGGCTGAGCCCGAGGATGCGGCTCCGCCTGGTTGCTGATGTTATGCTTTTCTTTATGGTTTTAAAACTGTATTTGTGTTTTGTAATATTTTATCTATGTACGTTTTAAACAGCTTGTATTACGTTAAGAAAAATTCTGGTACTTAGTTATGACTTTTGTTATCCGCTGCGTGTTCTTTGTACACATATGTTGCCTCGCACACAATCGGCACCCGTCGATAGGATGGTGACCCGGGTTGTCACCATCCGGACGTCTCGATTTCCCCGTGTTCGGGCGTGGGGATTTGGGGACGTCACAGAAGATTTTTGACTTGTTTATTTAATTAAAATGACTTATTTTATTAGTTATAGAAATTAGTTTAGAATCATTAGGCTTGAGGATGTGTGGCCTACATATATTTTATTTTGATGAATTAGGGTTTTTAGGAATTATTATTACATGTAACAAGGGGGCAGCCACTAAGGGGTCTTTGGGTAATTATATTTTAAAAATTCAGGTTTATTCATAGAGGCGCTAGAGGGGGCACCTAATTGTATTTTTGAAAAGATTCTTAAATTTTTAGTTAGGGTTTTTAGTGGGAAGGCCATGTATTTAGCCCAAATGTATCTTTGGAAAGAATGAGCCTTATTTTAGCTAGGTAATTTAAACCTCTTATAGCCTTATTTTAAGAAATTTTATGAAACTTGATTAATTTTATTCATTATGAGTTGAGTTTATCCCTTATTGTTCTTGAATGAACTTATAAACTTATCAAAGGTAAATCGTAATTTTTGTGACATTACTTCTTTGTAATTTAGATTCTGGAGACAGGTTCTTCAACGAGTCTAGATTTTTATATAATTTAAGTTTTTTAAATAAGTTCTTCAATAAGTTGGATAAAGCCATTTTGCCGCCCGGGCGGTACTGCTCAAGTGTACTGCTCGGGAAAAAAATAATATATATATATATATATATTTTACTTACTGATTAAGAAATAGATTTTAAGTGTATTGGTGTATTTTTTTTTTTTACTTAATGATTAAGAAAATGATTAAAAAATTGTGAAAATAAAATTAAAAAAAAAAAATTTGCACTGGGCAGTACGTCCAGCAGTACATTTGGGGCGGCATAATAGCTAGACCCCAATAAGTTTAGATTTTTCTATTGACTTGATTTTAATTTTTTTGGATAAATTTTCAAGTTGATTGTGACTTTTAAGAATCTTATTCCTGCAAATTCATATCATAAATTAAATGAAATTAACAGATGAATGGATCCATTGTCACGGTGTGCGGTGTAAAGGCAGACAACTAGAATTTTCCAACCGTTAGCAGAAAGTGAAGAAGACAAAAAAGTGAAAATGCATGCGGCTGTTGAAATAAAAATGGAAAAATATACACAGCAGCCTCACACTTTTTCACACTATTAAAAAATATGAATTTACTATTTTACCCTCTTTTATTTTACACTTTAAAAATAATAGTATATTGAATGTGAGGCTGCTGTATAGCCATTCTCAATAAAAATAGAAAGATGAGTGGGACCTATTATTAGAGTGTGCGGTGTAAAGGTGGAAGAGTAGCAATATATTTGACGTGACTGACATAAAGTAATGGTCAATTGGGATTTTATGTAGTACTTAAAAAAATAAAAAGAATTTAAACTACAATAGAAATTATGTTCTCACAGTCAATGAAATATTAATTATAGTTTAATTTTATGATTGAATTGGATGGTCTAGAGAAAGATAAACAAGACATTAAATGCTTAGGTATGATTTGAATGATTAAATTCGAAGAAAAATAAACATAACATTATTTGCTGATGTGGAATCCATATTGTCCAATAATTCTATCCCGAAAACATTAAGGGCATGCTTGAATAATAAGATAAGATGAGAATTCTATAAATAATAGTAAAATTATTAAAATAATTTGTGAATAATAATAAAATAATTTAAATTAGTTTTATTGAATTTAAAAAGAAAAATGATAATATACCCCATAAATTTGCCCCTCATTTTGACTACTCATATTTTTTTTTTTTTAAGTTTTTGTTTTTACGTAACAATTAAAGAAGTAACTTTTAGTGTATTTGTATATTTTTTATTTTTTAAAATGGTTAAAAATGTGAAAAAGAAAAGAAGAAAAAATTAAAATATGAAATTTATACTAGTGAGAGGGCCTAGCGGTCAAAGTTGGGTAGCACACTATTAACACCATTTTACGAAATGGGAGAGAAAAAATAAAAATAAAAATATTATAAAATTCAAATATTATTTGATTTTTTTTTTTTTTGAAACTTGAAATAATTGTATTATTTTTTCGTTTTGTTTATAAGTTTAGAAAAATTGTAATCATTAGATGAAAATGTTAAAGATTTAAAATTAAAAATTATTTTATATTTTAATGATATTTGAAAAGAAAATTATGAAAAATTTTAAAACAAGATGATCATCTCATCTCATCTAAGTGTCCAGACATGGCGTAAATGCACTAACATGAGGGTCTCTTACTCTCAAGAATTGAACCATCCAATTCAATCACTATCACTAAAATTTTAAACTAAGAGAGAAACTCAATGGAAAAGAGTTGGTAAATCCTTTGAACTATCACTAAACTTTTACATCCGGTAATCACGATCTTTAGACCCAATTGTTTTTTTTTTTTTTTTTAATGGAGAACTATCTAAGCCAAAGGATAAAATTCTTTCTACAAGTCACCCATGCTCTCTCCTATTAATTATCATCTCACCATTCTCATAGTTGCTGTCAGATTCACTGACTGTTATTTTGTTTCTCAATTCATTCTCACGCTGATAAGTTAAAATTGTTCTTTACATGGGAAGCCTAGCAATTAAACTCTTACTCTGTCCTTAATGGGTATGCGTTTATAGAAAAACGATAGTTGTAGTCGTAAGTGCATAAGCGCCGTCCAATCACTTTGAAACAAGTGAACAAACACGAAATTCACATGAAAAGAAATAAATTTTTTAATAATAAACTCTGCTATTTTTTAAAGCAACTGCACGATGCTTGTGCATTTCACGCCTGTATATAACATTACTCGTGTTTATAAGACTACGCAAAATAAGATGCCTAAGGCATGCAGCCTCAATTCTTTTGTACAAATCTTAGCATTCCATTCCGGCTCAGTTAAAGAAAGCCGAGAGGAAAATGAAACATGGAGTGTCCGAACGTCTAGATGTTTTCTTAAAAACACACTTCCATAAATGCTAAGCAATCCTATTAAAATTTTGCGAAGAAACTTAAAAAGGTAAACAAAAAGGTCAGGCAAGAATGTGAACTAATTATCACAAGCAGGGGAGTAATTTAACGGCAAAACTTTTGTCAGTAAAAGAAAGAGCTTCTCCAACTTGACGTATTGAAAAACATCTTTTTCATCAATGGAAATGGTTCGAAAAATTACAAACTGTACAGAGCAGTCCTACTTTAACTAATGCTACAGCTACATGAACAAAAGATTTCACTATCATGATCAGTCACTTACATGAGATGGAATAGGATGAAGATCCTCCTCGGCTGGCACAGTACCTGTTGATACATATTTAAATTATATTGAAAGCTTTGTAGCAGCCCTTGGAACTATGCAGATGCTCCCAGTGAAACTTGGCCATGTACTGCAGCAGCTTCAGAAGCTGTTTCTTCCTCAGGGTCAGTATCTGTTGCTGAGATTAGAGATGCAGACTGAATCTTTCCAGTGTGATCTAGCCGCATCAAGATAACTCCCCTGCAGTAATATTTATTGGAGACGACTACATCAGAATAATATAAATGAACTACTAAAAGTTACAATAAGGATGTTGACAATACATCCTGAGGGGTCGCATCATAGTATTTACATTATAATACATAAATAATAAACAAGAGAGATAAAGCTTCTCAACCATTATCACACTTGTTTTAAACAAATCTCAGAACTTGGATATGCTGCAAGCAGTTGAAAACTGGAAAATTCCAAATCTCAAGTAAACAGGCAGACAGAGAGGAGCCTGATAAGGCCATGTGCTACCCCTGATCTGGACCATTTTGGTGTTTGAAGATGTTTTTCTTGTTAACAATGAATGTTTTCTACTAATCAAAAAACGAGGAATGTTCTGTAAATCCTAACTTGCCACACGGAATGTTGGTGCACCATTACAAATATATTGGGTTGAGCTTAAAAGTTGAAAATCCTTGACCAGGAATATAGGGAAAACGAAAACTATTAGTTTCTGCATAAAGCGGAGCTGCTATGTTCACGCCTTCAAGCTATATCTTTATTTTTGATAAGTTCATGCCTTCAAGCTATATCATTGGCTAAAACCACAAAACAAGTAAATACAGGCAATTCTAATTACATTTCAGTAAACAAATAAACCATAGAAAATATGTACCTTGCATAGCGAGACTGTATTGAAACATCCCGAACCTTAATTCTGTTAGCCGTACCACTTTGGCTAACAAGAACCACTTGTTCATCACTTTCACCATCTTCTGTAAATTCATATTAAGGAATATATAAATTATAAATCTGCACGAGAACAAATAACTATAGGTATCAGACCATCAGCTTCAAGTAATACCCATAATATTACCCGCTAATGAAAACCCAACCACAAACACTGCAGCCAAGCGATCCTCTGCTGAAAACTGAAAATAGGGCAGCAGAAAAGAATAAGAAAAGCTACTATGTCATACAAATCACAAGTCGTGGATCTGGATGGGGAAGTTTACATGATATTCAAGATACCTTGTATCCAATCAAACCAACTCTGTTCAAAGGTGAAGCACGGAAGCTGCTCAACGGCACCCGCTTTCCAAAACCACTTTCGGACAGAAACAACAGCCATGGGCCACTGAGGCGTTTACTGCTGTGGATATAAGTATAAGATAAAATGTTCAATTGTCATGGACAAAATTGCCAAATTAAAATAAACAGCTAATTAACATAATGCTCATCATAGATAAAAGGACTAGTAAATATTATATTAAAAAAAGGAATGCCAAAAGGCAACCTCTCTCTCACAAACATAAACCGCTGATAGCTGATATGACCGCAACAAGGAGAGGGGAGAAGAATCGAAGTAATTTACTCTGTTCATCCAATAAAAGGTTCAATCCAGAACAGATAACTGTATTGCAATGGGCTCTGAATTTATTTATTTATTTTATTTTTTTTTAATTCCTCTGGTGAATTATCCAAGTATTTCAATACCACTGCCAGACAAACATTACTAATCTCAAAACCAGAGAGGAAACACATACTTTACTTCCAAACAACAATACTTGGCAGAACCTAGAGATCGAAAACTGAAGAAAAAAGTTCAGATTCTCTAGCGTTAAAGCATGTCTATAGATTTTCCAAGAATGTCCTCACTATGGCTGGTAATTAATCATACTCTGGATGCCCAAAATTGTCACACCAAAACCAGACTTATACCAAGTCACCAAGCCAACAACCATACCAAATACATTAAAATATCAAATTCTAAGTTGACGAAGTGCCAGATGCCAAGAGTAACAACCCCCAAACAATTTAAACACGCTGATTCCGATAAGGTTAATGGGTCAGGGTAACAAATTGCAATTATTACTAACCAACCAAACCATAATCTTATATGATGCCCAGCCCAATCAAGTAATAACAAAACTTGAACATCAAGAATGATGGAAAATAATTGCCTGCTTGGGTTAGCTTCTGTCACCATTTCCAAGTCTTTCCGTATAGCTGCTGGTATAATGTCCATGCTTGCTATCTTATCCTCTCCTTTTAGTCTCATGGCCACTGCACCCCTAGTATTTCGGCCTTGTGCTCGAATCTGAGCAACAAAAACAACAGCGAGAACGATATCAGATACTGAATTAGCTCAAGAATCATGATCTGCATTATAGGACGATTTAAAGAGATTTTAAATGAAAAATGGTGAAGATTCTTTTTCTATTATTATGATTATTATTATGTAGTGGAGTTTCTGTGGGTTGTCCATAAATTTTATTAAAAAATAACATTATGAAAACATAACACAGCAAGTTCTCCACCATAATGAGAAGAAGCAGGAGAATCCCAAAGCAATTCAAGATCCAGAAGGCTTGGTAATCCAAAAAGAAGGGACAAAGTCATTTCTATAAGCGATGGGAATGTTCCAATCTTTAAAAAATCATGCCACTTTTAATGAGCTTGCACAACACAGCAAGTTCTCTCCCAAAATGAGAAGCAGCTGAAGCACACCAAAATAAATCCCAGAAGGCTCACTAGTCCAGAAATAAGCGAGAAATTTCTTTCTGTAAGCTACGGGAAAGATCCAAGTCTTTTAAAAATCATCACATTTATTGAGCTTACATGGTTAGACTCTTTTATTTTATCACCGGGTGTCCGAGAATAGTGTCCCGACTAATCCTGGGGTGCACAATTACGTGGTTAGATTAAAATGAATTTCTATGTTTTAGATTAAAATGGATTTCTATGTTTTTTTAATCAGGATTCATGTGTTTTAAAGAAAAATGTAATCCAATAACATTGGAGCACATCTCCATGGACTGAAAAAGAAGAAAGCTCAATCACAAAGGACTTTGATTTGCTTTACACAGATAAAATCCTGGAAACCATTTCCTCGGGAAAAATGGATTTATATGTGATCAATGGACATGATTGCAGTGTTGCTATTGGCTATTACAGGAGGCTTTTAAGAATCATTATGTGCTGTTTATTCCTACTTATCTTTGGATAAGTTAAGCTTTAGTGAAAATAAAAAGGATGTTTCCAGGAACACACGGAGTATACAAATATACACCTAATTAAAAAAAGAAAATAGTAAAAAATCATCAAAACTACAAATAAATAATCAAGATTGGACAGCCATCGAAGAGAAAAGGGTAAAACATTCTTCACTTCTGCCACCATCTTCTTGCATTTATCAAAACTCAGGTCACTCCTTTCCTTCCATATGCACCACATAACCCAAGACAGAATCAGCTTCCATAAAGTAGCACTCTTGAAAACCTACCTCTCCAACACGCCAATAGAAATACTTCTTCTTTTTTTCTGATCAGTAAATAGGAATTTTATTAAAATTAGGCAAAACTAAGTACCCGAGACATATTGATCGAGATGCAAGACAAGCTATTCGTAATGCCACTAGGAAGGCTAGGCGTGCCGAGGTTAGAAGAGTTGCATTGGGTTGCATGCATGGCTCGGGTGGTGAGGCAATGGGCGTCCAAGACAAGTGCAACTAGAGGAGATTCATGACGAGATGACAAGTTCCTAAAAAATAGGGGTGGAGGCGCCATTCATGGTGGTGGCCGGCCATGATCATTTTATTAAGGAATTTATTTATTTTTAATATGTTTTGTTATTTCCTAGTTTATTTTCTAGTTAATTTCCTTTATTTTAGGCATTAGATGTTGTTTCTTTAAACTTAAGATTCCTAAAACTTAGGAGTGGATCAAGAGTGAGATCCAGACGAAGATCGAAGTTAAGGAAAGAGAGGGGAAGGCATGTGGCGCCAACCCTAGGGGGGATTTTCTATTTATATTGCTTTGCATTGTTATTTCAATCAATTATTGTAATGTTATTCAATGAATGAGAATTCTCTTCAATACTTTTGAGAGTTAAGTGCTAGCCCGAGCTAGTATTGATTTTCGCCAACAAATCAATTTGTTTGTGTTGCCTTGAAGTAACCCTAGATCTAGCCAACCAACAAGCAAAAAACCCTAGATCTAATCACCCAACACGCCAATTACAAGTGAGTGAGAGTGAGGCTTCCATCACATATATAAGAACCACACCTATGCATGACTGTCTAAAGATACAAGAAAATCATGTACGTTCATACCATTAAAGTCTATTACAATCAACCAATTGAATAATATATAAAGAAAAAAAGTTATAATCTCATTCATTGTCTATCCATGATCCTCAAATTGCGACCATTCCTCTCCATCCATATGCACCACCATAGGCAGATTGGTATCATCTTCCACATCGCTGCAATTTGAGAATCACCAAAAATGCCTTGCCAGCTGGCCAAAAAGTCAACAACCCTTCTTGGCATTATTACCCAAACGAGTCCCACTCAGCAACGATATCATTCCATAAGCTCATGGCTACATCACAATGCAATATTAGGTGATCCACATACTCCCCACTTTTCTTACACATATAGCACCAATCTAATACAATCAATCGACGTTTTCTTAGATTATTTAAGACAAGAATCTTCCCTAGTGAAGTCATCCATACAAGAAAAGAAGCTTTTAGGGGGTCCTTAGTCTTCCATATGTTCTTCCATGGGAATGTTCTTGTAGAGTTTGTCACGAGGGACTTGTAGCATGACTATACAATAAATTCCCCTTCTTGGATTGTGGCCACTTAATCTTCTCCAGTCGCTCTACATGTATACACAAGGTTGAAGAAATTTGTAAATGTATCAATTTTCCAATCTTGGACAGCTCTAAGGAATGTGTTATTCCACTGAGGAGAGCCACTAGAGAGATCCATGAGCTCTGCTACGGAAGCCTCCTTTCTTTAGGCGATGCCATATGGTGTTGGGTAGGCTTCTTTGAGGAATCTATCTCCACACCATAGGTCATTCCAAAATTTAATTCTGGAACCATCGTCAACTGCAAAACGTGCGTATCGATGAAGATTGGTCCAGCCTCTTATTTGTTTCCAAAACCCCACCCCATGTGATCCGCTCACCTCATTCAAGCATCATCCGCCCCACAGTCCACCACATTTTAATTCTATAATTACCCTCCATAACAAGCTCCCTCTCTTCGTGATATCTCCACAACCATTTACCCAATAAAGCCTTGTTGAAAACCAACAAGTTCTGAATACCCAGCCCGCCTTCTCATATAGGGTTACAAATCAACGTAATAAAGCCTTGTTAAAAACCAACAAGTTCTGAATTCCCAGCCCGCCTTCTCATATAGGGGTACAAATCAACGTAATAAAGCCTTGTTAAAAACCAACAAGTTCTGAATTCCCAGCCCGCCTTCTCATATAGGGGTACAAATCATAGCCCAATTCACCAAATGAAATAAGAATTCTTCGTTTATTCCCCCCATAGGAAATCTATTTGCAATTTCTCTATCCGGTGAGCCACTTTGCATAGTATTGGAAATAAAGATAAGTAAGTCGGCAAGTTGGATAGAGTACTTTTTATCAATGCAATTCTACCACATTTGGACAAATAAATCCTCTTCCAACTCACCAGTTTACACCCCATTTTTTCCAACACTCTATCCCAAATAGATTGCCAGTTAAAGGAGGCACCTAGTGGAAGACCCTTCATTGGCAAGGTGGAGACTTTGCATCCCAGAATGTTAGCCAAGCTCAAAACACTTGGAACATTTCCAGTTGGAACTAATTCTGACTTAGCAAGATTCACTTTCAAACTTGAAGCCACTTCAAAGCAACGTAAAAGAGCCCGCAAAGCTTGAATATGATTATGCTAGCCCCATGAAAGACAAGAGTATCATCTACAAATAAGAGGTGAGTCCTCTCGAGTGTGCCGATTCTTGCATCCCCTACAACAAACCAAATTCAGATAGAAATCCACCTTCCACAAGACCTACGATCATTTTCCTAAAAGCTTCCATTATGAAAACAAAGAGTAATGGAGATAGAGGATCACCTTGCCTCAAACCCCTCCTTGAACTTCCGAAGAAACCCAATGGGCTACCATTCACCAATATCGAGAAACGTAAAGTAGAGATGCAAAATTTGATCCAAGAGCACCATCTCACTCCAAGTCCACACCTCTCAAGCGTAACAAAAAATTTCAGTTTACACGATCATATGTCTTCTCCAGGTCAAGTTTGCATAATAACCCGAGTTCACCCGACTTGATACGACTCTCCAAGAATTCATTGGAAATGAAAACCGAGTCAAGGATTTGCCAACCTCGTATGAATGCATTTTGGGGCTTGGATATGATCTTCTCCAATACTGTACTCAATTTAAGAGCCAAAACCTTCGAAAGGACTTTGCACATTCCACTCACCAAGCTAATAGGACGAAAGTCCTTAATCTCCACCACCCCAAGCTTCTTTGGGATAAGAGTAATGAAAGTGGCATTTAGGCATTTTTTAAAAATACCTCGTTCATGAAACTCATGGAAGAAGCTCATGATGTCATCTTTAACTATCTCCCAACATGCCACATGCCTTAAAGAAGGCCATAGTGAACCCATCAGGACCCAAAGCTTTGTCACATGCCATACTTCTCACCACCTTGCGAATCTCCACCTCCTCGAAAGGTGCCTCTAGCCAAATTGCTTCTTGCTGATCAATCAACCCAAAAACAAGCCCATCCAAACAAGGTCCTCCAAGAAAATTGTTCCAAGAGTAGTTGTGCATAGTAGTTGGTAATGTGATCCAATGATCTCAGGCAGATTCGATGTAATCCTCCCATCTACCAACAAGGACTCAATGACATTGTGTCTTCTATGCAAACTAGCCATGCGATTGAGAACTTGGTGCATTTATCCACTTCTTTTAGCCATAAAGCCCTTGATTTTTGTCTCTATGAGATCTCTTCCATTAATGCCATTCCACTTGGTGCCCATGCATGAGGAATTTTGGCTAGTATCGACAAGAGGCAATGATGAAGAAGAGAGAGATAGGGAAACTCGGCCAAGGCAAGAGGATGCCACTTGGCATCCATGCGTGAGATGGCTTGTGGACCTTTTGAACTTCTGAAACAGAATAATGAAGGGAGAGAAAATGTGGGAAATCAAGATGGGTATTTAAACCTTAGCCATCAATAGTCAGTGGGTTACGATTACACCCTAGAGGAGAAAACAAAGAGTCATTTTCAACACTCCTCCATTCCTTCCAGCCCCTCCCTTTCATGCACATCTCCAAAAGAGATTCAACCATTTTCCTTCAATTCAAACACCATTCACGCACCACCAAGTGAAGGAATTGGATAGCACTCAAAGAGACTTCAGCTTGCTCACTCATTTGACACTCTAAACAAAAAGTTTGCAAGTTAACCTCTAACCCAATCTTGGATAATGTGTTCAAGTTTTCATGTAAACGCTGCATACGTACCATTTGTGTTTATCTAAAAATGCTAAAGTTCTTGTTATGCTTTATCACATGCTCGGATTCTTGCCATGTTGAATCATGTGTGCTCGGTTCGTCATGCTATGTCCGAACCTTGTGAATATTTGGAATCATGCCTACATGACATGTTTGATTGGCAAATCATGCTTAAGTGTTATGTTGGATCATTATAAGTTGTGCTCATATGGTATGTCCAAATGAAAGGCCATGATCACATGATATGTTCTCATTGTCATGTTGCCATGTTACATGCATTTCACATGCCACGCTATGATTATGTGTTACTATTTCATGTCATGCAATGTTTTATGGGTTGTGCATTAAAGTAAGTTTTGACACGATTCCAATGCTAGGTTGAGGGAATATCCTAGTGGAACTCTCCTGTCCACTATGGAGTAACTAAAGATAGAATGGTAACCCCTGTGTTGACAAAGTACAATCAATAGGCTTCGAATGGGATCACAAGGTTTCCAGAGCAAAGTCGTGGCACCTAACACTAGTTGATGCGAAAATATGGTAAGTACCGTGAAGGTGTTACGAACTGCCGTATTGATTGTGAACTTTTGGTGAAGGCGTGTCAATCTGCAAAGAGTTTAAGAGAACTCATGGTAAAGGCATGTCAATCTGCCTGAGTGTCTCTCCTACAACGTATTCACAGTTGGTCAAAAGGCCTATGATGTTGTGCGGTAACTAGCAGGTGCACGCACTTCTTAGGGGAAACTGTGAGGTATCCGTAATTGTTTATATTGAATAAGAGTATATGTGATTGACTAATAAATGGTAAGTTTGTGCAAAGAGTTACATCGTTACAAGTTCAAATGTTTTTTAAAAAGAAGTCTAAATGAAAAATACAATTTATGAAATTGCATGTTCATGCTTATGCATCCATTTTCATGTTTACCTTATGCACATTTGTGTTATCTTTGTGTATGTTTTTTGCATAACTTGCTGAGATTTCTCAAAATATCACTATGGTAGTTGTGACAGGCTTAGAAGATAGCTAGCGTAATAGATCTCTTGCCTGATATGATAGACGATGAGTATACCCTCCAAGCTTGTTTTGAAGAAATCAAGTTCTATATGGAAATCATGATGCAATTATTAGAGGACCTTAAGGGGATCCTGGAGGGAAATCGTAAGCCCTGTTGTTCATTAGTAGTTGAAGAAAGTCTTGCATTCGAGAATCGCCTCAAGGCAATTGATAAATTTATAGAGACCATTTTGAAACTAATAACCAAGATCTAGGAGATCTTAGGAAACAAAGGATAATATTTCTAACTATGTATCTCAAGACAATATTTGGTGGACATGAAGGGGGAATGTTTTGGGACAAACTTTATATATATATATATAGCAAGGACCCTACTTTTGTAAGGATGTTAAAACATGATATTTTCAGATTAATAGATTATGTTAAGATACCGTGATGTATTGCTCAAGCCCTTGTTATATTTTATTTCCTGCTGCGATTTTTACATACTAATATAAACATGTTAGGTGCATTGCATGTTAATTGTCATGAATGAGAAGTATGTAACTCAATGTTGATGTCCCGACAATTCAATCACTACCAAATTGGGGGCGTCACAATCAACATCAATAGCCTAATGTTTCTTTAGGATAAGAACATAAAACGTTGCATTCGTACTTATGAAAAACTTGCCTTTAGCATGGAAATAAAGAAACACCTCCACAACACTTCTTTTATAACCCACCAACAGGTTTGGAGAAATGTCAAAGGAAAAACTATTGGAGCCTGTGCACCCATTGTTCCCATCCTCATCAAGAGAATCAAATGAAGTGCACCCAGCTTGGCTCTCCTGTTGTACTGTTCTGTATACATGCTCTTGACAAAACACACAATATGATCACTTATCTCAGAATGATTAGAGGAGATTGTGCTACTCACATCTGAATAAAACATTTAAGTTAATCTCAATTTGAATTGGCCATAAGGTGAAAAAACTTGCAGCACTTGTCACCCACTCTTAACACCAACGCCCTTGATTTTTGTCTCCAAAAGTGTGATCCACCCCCACTCCTTACTAGCAATAATCTCTCAATTTATCCTCTGCACTTAATGCTCACCCTTCTAGATTACCATGATCCGTCACGTCATTTGGAATAAGTATATCTCTAAATTTACAAACACCTCCTCATTTCAAATTCCAAGATCAGCTTTCAATGCCTTAAGCATGCACTCAAACAAGAAACTTGGTGAACCTTAAAAGTATTAGAAGTCTGTGAACCCATTGGCTATTAGCAACATATTCACAAACCAGAATTATTTTTTACCGCCAAAGCTCTAACCACAATCCAACATGATAGGGATGTGATCCGAACATATCCTAGGCAATCTCCATTGGGTAACTTCAAGAAACCATCCTTACCAATCAAGGGTAAAAATGAAAACCAATCAATCTTGGACCAGGAAGGAATATCTATTGTTAGACCAAGTAAAATTATCAGCAGCCAATGGAGGAATAATGAGATTTTACTAGAATACAGATTCCAAAAAAGCTGTCATTTTTGGACAAACCTCACTCAATCTTCATTGGGAAAATGAGTTACATTAAAATCTCCACCAATACATCGGGGCAAATTCCAGTCGCTCATGAACCCAATCCTCTTCTGAAAACTAGCCACAATCAATTTCTGAAACATTTCCTAACCCCACTACATTGGTACCATCTGAATTAGAACCATCAATAATACCGTGTGAATGAACTTCCAGATAGCAAATTCGGAGTAAAATGATAATTGGCAGTAGACTTCTCAGATTCTACAACCCATTCAATCCAGTCTCTCTCCATTGAGAGACTCAGAAAGGGTTCTTAGATAGCAGCACCAGAAACTAACAACTCAGGTTGAAATGCCCCCCGATCAAGGAAGTCCTGATATGGCAACACCACCATCAATCCCAATTTTTCAATATTGTCTTGGCTGACCAAGCTATCATAATGTGATGAAAATTATGACAGAGCTCCGACAAGTTACAGACCCCATGAGCACCATTCTCAAATCTGCTACCGATCGAGAAGCAGCCCTGACCTGAGCTTTTGCTACCCACTTAAAACTTGGGCATTATGTTGGGCTAGGTTTTTACAAGGGATGTCAATGGGCCCTTTCTTTAAAGTAAAATGAATAGACCAAATTCTATAAACAAAAATAAATGATACACAATGGCACAATGCTATGCCCATGCCACATCTGCTATTAAAGGCCTTTCCCATCTATACGCTCACAAATGTGATAAAGATTGGAATAGCATTAAGATAGCAATATGATATATAACATACAGTCTCACAGGAGGTTAGAGTGACCATTCCATTCTGTGAAGCCATGGCCACAAGGTCATCATTCGTACAACAACGGACCCACTTTAACTCATCCCCGGGAACCTGTCAAGTTAATGTATGAGGCCTGGAAATAAAATTACATAAGCAGTTGTTGATCAAAATGCAAGAATAAAGCATAAAAGAAGAGAACAGACCAGCTGAATTGCAATGATTCCAGTCGACCTGATGGATGAGAAAGAACTCAAAGATACTTTCTTGACATAGCCATTCATGGTGAGCATCAATAAAAACTGATCTCCAGCAAAATCACTCACAGGAATAACAGATGTTATTCTCTCACCATCAGTTAAAGATAAGATCTGCACCCAGAATGGGGAAAAAAATTGAAATTAGATTAAGCAACTAAAAAATAGACAACTTCAGCTATTACCAGAAAGAATCACTAGAAAATGTAGATTAAAGTCGGAAACACAACACCTGAATGAGTGGTGTGCCAGCAGCAGTCCGAGTGCATTCTGGAATTTTATATGCACGAGCAGAGTACACTATTCCCTTATCGCTACAATGAAAAGGAATTCATGTACACTTTTGACATTTAAAAATAACCAAATGAAATACAAAACAAAGATTCACAGTCCCAATGGAGCATGTAACAACATTGTGGGGCAAAGATCAGGATCAGAAATCTGGAATAAGATGAGAACTCTAAAACTAGAAATATGATGAATAGCAAGTTGTCAAACTGGACGTTGGAAATCCCGTCAATCAGGATCGATGTGAATGTGAAGAGGTAATAACTATAAGGTAGGAATCAAGTGAGTACTATTAAGCTTTTTTGATAAGGTAAATTCTATTCAAAGCGTAGAGGAGCGTGACCCAAGTACACAAGATGTATAATTTCATCAAGGGGCTTCATTGCAATTGGCCGTCAAGAAGCAATGAAACATTTTTTGATAGGTAATCACCAATTTTTATTCATAAGAAAAGGAGGCATAGCCCAAGTACATATGATGCATACATGAGAAGTACCTAATTCGGGTTTACAACCGAAAGTAGAAAATCATGGACATTAGTCCATTAAAAGCAATGATCCTCGCCCATAAGAACAAGGCTTTAAAGATGAAAACTTTAAGCTCATCCATTGTCCTCTCACGATCCTTGAAGCTTCTATCATTTCTCTCCCACCAAATGCATGAACACATGCATATAAGGGTCATCTTCCATATTGCCGCCACTTGTGGATTGCCTTGGAGTCCTCTCCAGCTTGCTAGAAGATCCACCAGCTAGCAAGGTATGGCCCATGACAATCTTATTCCTGCAAAAAAATATCCCACATGGTCCTAGCCATCTCACAATGTAAAAGCAAATGGTCTGCTTATTCCCCAGTCTTCTTACACAAGCAACACCAATCCAACACCATTACATGATATTTCTTCGGATTGTCTGTAGTAAGAATCTTGTCTAGGTAAACTGTCCAAACAAAAAAAAGCTGCTTTTGGAGGAGCTTTCATCTTCCATATATTCCTCAACAGAAAAGTGGTCATGCCCTGTCTACTTAGAACTTGGTAGAACAATCTAATTGTGAATCTACCTTTCTTGGAGGGGTTCCAACTGATCTTATCTATGGTGCCCTCAGTCACCTTGACGGAATAAAGTAAGGCAAAGAACTTGATAACAACCTCCAACTCCCAATCTTGTGCTAACCTAACGAAATCTACATTCCATTGAGGGGAACCACAAGAGAAGATTAAGAGATCAGTTACTGAAGTATTCTTCGCCTATACAAGCTAAAAAATGTCAGGGAATGTTTCTTTGAGCCTTTGTTTGCCGCTCCATTTTTCATGCCAAAATTTGACTCCATAACGATCACCTACCTCAATACATGCATTGCTTAGGAAAGTCTACCAATTTCTTATGTGTTTCCACAAACCCATCCCATATGGTCCACATACCTCATTTGAGCATTATCCTCCCCAAGACTCCCCAAACTTCAAATCTATAACTGACTTCCATAGGCCCTCCTCTCTTGTTGGTCTCACGACAACCATTTACCCAAAATAGTCTGATTGGTGTGCAAACAATTGACTAGTTCACCATATGGAATTTGAAGTCGTCCCCCATCCCACTCAACAAGAAATCCCGTTGTAGCTTCTCAATACAATTGGCTACCTTTGTCGGGAGCAGGAACAAGGATAGAAAATAGGTTAGTAGATTAGAAAGGGTACTTTTGATTAGACTAAGCCCCACCCCCCCCCCCCCCCCCCCCCCCCCCCCCCCCCCCCTTTTTTAGACAAGTATAACATATTCCAAGAAGGCAATCTACGTTCCACCATTTCAATCACAGCATTCCAAATCCCCTATGATTTGAAGGAAACACCCAACGGTAGGCCAACATACTTCATAGGTATAGAAGATACCTTACCTCCCAGGAGGTTAGCTAGATTCACTGCATTTTGTACAATCCCCACAAGCACCAATTCAGACTTTGAAAGATTCACTCTCAAATTGGAGATAGCTTCAAAACAAATGAGAGATCTCAAAAATTGATTGTGCCCATGATTTGCTCCACAAAAGATGAGAGTATCATGGGAAAAAAGCAAATGAGAAATATCATTAGAGCCATAATAACCGTTCCCCACCGAGAAGCCATAGAGAAAGCCACCTTCCACCAGGCCCAAAATCATCTTATGAAAAGATTCCACGACAGTAATGAAAATTAATGGAGATAGCGGATCCCTATGTCTCAAACCATGGGAGGAGTCAAAAAAACTCATTGGCGAACCATTCACCAAGATAGAAAAGTGAACAGTAAGTAGATAAAGCACACCATTTCACCCCAAAACCACTAAATGCAAAATGCTACCCAAGCACAACATTTCACCCCAAAACCACTTCTTGCAAGTAGATAAAGCATGAAGTTCTAGTTAACATGATTGCAAGCTTTCTCCATGTCTAGTTTGCATAGTAATCCAAGTTCTTTAGATTTGAGTCGTCTGTCCAAGACTTCACTTGCAATTAATGTTGAGTCGAGAATTTTTCTACGACAAATGCATTTTGAGGCTTTGATATTAGCTTCTCTATCAGCATACTCAATCTATTTGCTAAAACTTTAGAAAGGATCTTGTACACCCATTCACAAGGCAAATAGGGCGGTAGTCTCTAACATCATTCATTAGCATGAAACCCTTGAAACACCCTAATGAGATCATCCTTGATCACTTCCGAACAAACTTGGAAGAAACCCATGCTTAAACCATTAAGGCATAGAGCCTTGTCACTAGCCATGCTATAGATCACTTTGCACACTTCATCTTATTCGAATGGCCTCTCAAGCCACTCTGAACCCTGTTCGTCTAATGATTCAAAAGTTAATCCATCCACTTTCAATCTCCATGCGTATTGTTATTAGAGAAGTGCTCGTAGTACCATATGATGTCGTTCTTGATGACTAATTGGTCTAAGCACTGCTCTCCCTCCTCTAGCCATAGTGCCCTTGATTTTTGTCTCCAAGAGATCTCTTCCATCAATGTTGCTCTTTTAAGTCTTGTGACTACCTAACCCTTGCAAATTCTCTCGGCTTCAAAGAGAGTTCTTGCCTCCTCCTCTCCCTCTAGACCTTATAGGTCCTCCAAGAGAGAGCATATCTGGTGGGCCACATTTTCAAAAACTTGTTCATTCCATTGCTTCAAACCATTCTTCAGCACTTCTAGCTTTCTTGCCATTAAGAAACTTGGGAAACCTTGGAAGCAGTAAAACGACCAACATTGTCTAATCCTGTCTACAAAACCTTCAGTTTTAAGCCACATATTCTCAAATTTAAAATACCTTCTGCCCTCTTGGATGCTTCACCATCTAAAATGATAGGAAAATAATATGAGCATAACCTAGGCAGTCTCTTTTGAATTACATCATGAAAATGTATCTCCCAATTAGAAGTTATAAAAAAACCTACCAATCCTCGACCATGATTGGTGTTCACGGCTGTTGGACCATGTGAACGTGCCTCCAACTAAAGAAATATCCATAAGCTATGTTTGAAAATGAAGTCAGAATAATCCCTCGTGGCAGGGTTGATGTGAGATGCACCCAATCTTTCACTTGGAAAGCAAGTGACATTAAAGCCCCCCACTATACAGTTTGGTATCTCCCACCAACTAGGAATCCCTGCCAATTCTTCCCATAATAGCTTTCTTTCCGAATCAAGATTAGGGCCATATACTCGAGTAAATGCCTACAAGAATCTGTCTTCTATATTCTTAAAGGAGCAAGCCACAATACACCCTCCTACACATTCATCTGTTCTCTCCACCACCCTTTTATCATACAGAACTAAAACACCCCCAGATGCCCCTTTAGATGGCAAGTACGACAAGCCAACATGTTGACATCTCCATAGACTTCGAACTAATTCTCTAAATATAAATTCCAGCTTGGTCACCCGTAAACAAATTATATCACCCTTAAATTGACAGAGTAAGTTTCTAATTAGGAGTCGCTTGTTACTCTCATTCAGCCCTTTTACATTGAATGAATAATTTTTGGTTTCAAAAAGAGACCATCTTTGCCCTTCCCTTGAGACGCCCCCAGTTAGAGCTCCCTCCCTCCTACGTTATCATTCATTGCCCATGTAAGCCTCTTGAGTTCTCTCGCTCTTTTTTTGGCTGAAATGTGAGATGGGTCAGAGCTAGGAATACTTCTGCCTTCAATTTAGTTTCTTGAAAACATAGGAAGAATTTAATCATAAAGTAATTACAATTGGGATAGTCTGGTCAATCTCCTAGCATTTTGACAAGGGTAGTTTGGTAGCCGTCAGTGTATGCTTTTGAGGAAAATGATTGTCTTGTTTATTTTTTTTTATAAGTTGATTATGTCTTGTTTATTCTGGTGTATTTGAGCACCTTCCATTTTTTTTTTCTTTTTTTATGACAAGGAATCCTGGAGACTATGCAAACGCAACATGTCTTTTACCCAGAAACTCCTGACCCGTCTAACACGTCCCGATCACATGGATTAGGTAAACCATTGGCTTTTCACCAATGGGACGTGGCCCCTAGAAATTATTTGCACCTAAGCATTTAAACCTTAGACCTAGAGGAAGCATACCACTAAGACCAAGGCGCTTACCACATGAGCCAACCCCTAGGGTTTGTTGCCTATTTGAATAAAATAAATGAGCATAGTTGCAAGGATTGTGAAAATTTGGTGATGGAGATCAAGTTGTACATTCTCAATACCATTTATCATTGGTTAGTGGGCCACAATTGTTCAACTTTTGATATTTCTATTTTTAGGAAATTTTTAAACCATTTTCCCTTTTATACTTAGGTGGGTCTTTGGAATCCTTCCTATGTATTGGGGAACAATCTTCTTTGTCTTAATAAAATGTCTCATCTATCAAAAAACAATCATACATGACAACTCTCAAGCTACACATAGCATACGGAAAATGTTCATAATGATAAAATATCAGTAACAACACAAACATTTGGAATAATTTTTTTTTTAAATAAATCTAAAAAAATCTACAAATAAAAAATATTTTCTCTGGTCCAGTGTGTGTATATATATATATATAATAAGGTAAGTACAGTAAATATCCCTTCAGGTTCTCTTAAGTGACAATTTAGACTCAGAATATCGGCATCATTTCAACAATAATATAAGTGACATGTTCTGGTAAAACCATTTCGCTCATTTCCAGTCACCAGATCAAGTCATTTAAGCAGGACAAGAAAAGTTATAATTACCTGAAATACAGGATATGGTCATGTGCTCGACAAACAATAAAGTCTGACATGGCATCATTTACTCTCAGCTTTCCAATGGATTTACCAATTGTTCCACGATTTTGAAGATTAAAGGTGTTAGGCTTCATCCGCTTAACATAACCTTTTTCACTAAGCACCTTAAAATTATTAAAAAAACGATATGTGAATTTGATGTTCTAAAAAAAGTAAAGGCCAAAAAAGGAATTCCATTCATGAAACTAGTGGCCTCATGTACCAATAGCATTTCTTCATTTGGAATAACATCAATGTCCTCGAGTTGTCCACTATCAGAGTCCTCCAACATTGAACGCCTAGGACTGGAAAACTTGTTTTTAAGCTCAATTGCTTCTTGCTCTATTACCTATAATCAAGGAAGAAGGTCAGCAGTCAGCAAGTATTTCAAAATGGGTCAACTTTATGGTAATAAGATTATTAGTTGTGCCATGAATAGGAAGTACATTTGCAACATGTGATTTGACAATAACCAAAAAACAATTATACATAAGAAAAACATCACTAAGCTATCTATTCATTCTATTCATTCAATACCTAATAAACTGGACCACCATGATCCTGGTGTAATTCACGATTTCAACCAATATCTATCCATTCAATATAACTTGCAGTTGAAGCTAATAATTCAATAAAACTTGCATTGATTTAAGGAAGAGCATTGCTGCTGGTCAAAACATGCATAGTGAAATTTTAATTAAAATACTAACCAAATTTCATAAATTCAAGCATAAAAGCAAAGAGCTTGCACAGAAGCAAGGAGAAAGGAGGGAAGAGAGAGAAATTTGATACATTAAAAATTTATTGGCGATCAAGAAGAGGTTCCCCGAGTATATAGGGTTTCAAAGAATAAACCCTTAAACCCAACCCATCTTCTCTCTATCCTCAAAGCTTTGGTCATTTCTCTCTCTCCATATACACTAAAAAAACCCGAGATCATCTCCATGAGTAAACCTCCCTTTCCAACATGCCAAAAGATCCACCACACTGCAAGGCACAATCTAATCTTAACCAGAATGCCATTCCAAAGAGTACTGTCCACCTCACAGTGCAATTATATATGCTCTATCAACTGCTACACATGCAAAACCAACCCATCAGTATAATACTCCCCTCCCTTAAATTGCCCAAGGTAAAGATCTTCCCCAAGGCATCTTTACATCCAAAAAGGTCACTCTTAAAGGTACCTCTTTTTGACAAATAGTCTTTCAAGGGAATGGATTAATGCCATGTGGATATCGTGTAGATTTTACATCAAACACCCTGTGGTTCAAGGGGTTCAAGATATCTCATCCATACCACCCATTCTAAGGCACAATGAATACAGACAATCTAAGAACGAAGTACCTCCCTCTCCCAATCTTGTGCTACTCCGATAAAATCCACACCTCATTTAAAACCAGCGTGTTTTTTTAATAGCAAATTCCACTTCCCAATCTTTGGGAAACTGCACTTTCCAATCTGAAGATATAAGAAGTCTGTCAATACGGGACCATGAAAGAGTATCTTGATTATTAGACAAAGTGAACCTGCCTCCAGCTAAAGGAAGATGGACGAGGTTCTGCTCAAAGATAAAATATGAAAATTCCGACATGGATGGATTGAAATTAGCTTCACTATATCTTTCATTGAGAAATAGAATTTCATTAAAATCACCACCAATACACCAAGGCAAATTTCACCAGTTTACCAAACCTGCCAGTTCCCATAAAAACCTCCTAACATGATCAGAATTAGGACCACATACGCTGCAAACGCTCAATCATAATGATCTTCTACATGCTGAAAGAGCAAGCAACAATACATTCTTCCACACAAAAAGATTCCATTCACACCCCCTTCTATCCCACATAAGCAAGATCCCTCAGAAGCTCTAGAAGCCAAACAATACCAATCAACATGTTGAAAACTCCATAAACCACGTACAATAACAATGTGATATTTATACTATATCTATGTTCCATTCCTTGAGCAAGATCTTTACCCTCTCAATGGTCTTTCCATTTCATTCAGGCCCTTAACTCCCAAGAAACTATCTTTGGCTTCATTATAAGCAATTGAAATCCCTCCCCTTAGTTCTGCCCGCCTAGAACCTCCACATTTGCAATCATAATTAATGGAGCAGGATAAAGGCTTCAGTTCTCCACTGCACTTAATACCAGATGTGTAAGACAAGCCCAAATCATTTGCAAAGCAACCAGGTTCAACGGCCATGAAAAAAAGCTATCAGCTCGTGTTCTAACCCATCACAAGAGAACCCAACAAAATGACAAACTCCTCACTTTCTTCAAAACCCAGTCAGATGCTGTAATCCCAACAGCTCCAAACTTAATTGGTGGACACGCTTGAGAGGGGCTTTAATATTACCACAGGGGATTCAGCCCTTGATTGTAACAGACCAGCCAGAGCCACCACATACAACCACCAGCCTCCCTTATTGACTCACTTATCTTGATCATCTCCGATGCATGACACCCCCATCCCCCCAAAAAAGTAGCATGTGGTGAGAGAATCAACAAGGTTCCGCTCTGTTCTCCATAACAATAAAAAAGTGAAAAGGGGTCATCACCATGCATAATTCTCAGGAAAACCCATTCCATCCTTTCATCCCCCACAAACCAAGGCTTCCATTATAACCAACATCCACCAAGAATGATTCTTCCCATAAAAAGATTTCGGCTAACCCTCTACCACCCTCAGAAATACAAACTACAGAATACCATCGTCACCAAGAAAACACAGGATTTTAGGCTTTTGTAAAACAATGTTTTGATTTCTTTGTTTTTTTACTTTTCACAAAAAATCTAGGCAAATGATTGGATGAAATTTATTTTGAAGAAATAGAAAATGTTTTCAGATTTAAAAAAAAAAAAAAATTGTGGAAAAACATGCAGTTAATACTGTAAGGAGCCATTGCAGTGGGAGAAGTTAATGAAAAGAATATGCTTGTGCGAGTTTTCCAAACAAAAAATTATAGACAACAGATTCTTAACATCCAAACGCTCATAAAAAGGTGCTGTTGTTCCCAGTTCAAAGAAAGGAAACATAAAATTTAAGGACATATAAATAGGAAGAGTCAATTTCTACATTAAAGAACTGGCCATAAAAAATTTACACGGTATTTAATCATTGCAAATAGAGTTAAAATGATTTTAAAACTTGTGAATAGTAATGTTAGAGCTTACAGACAGTTAAGTTTGAAGCTTGTTAACAAGAAATCCACAAAGTAGCACAGAGGAAACTGACCAGTGTCAGACCCAAAAAAGAATGAGATGAAATTGAAAACCAATAATTTGATGAGATTGATAACCAATAATATGAGAGATCATTTCTCAATAACCTAGTGCCCACATTTTATACACTCTATACTCCTTTACAATATCTACCTGTAATATGTGCTTCTTGCTTGATAAAAGTTCCTCTAACTTAGATATTTGTTCCATCAACGATTTACTTTCGTCAACAAACTTTTTTCTCTGCACAATAAAGAGAATAAAATCTGTAATGATTCCAAGTAATAATAAGAACAACAATAGGACAAGGAGTTTTAACAATTATGATACTAATAAACTACATAAACCCTTTGAGAAAAAATGGTAATTTCATACATTTTATGGGGAAAAAAAGCACAAAAAGATGCAGACCCCTAATATACGGGTGGTACACAGGAGGTACACACAAAGCAATAGGTAAAACCTTAGACTTCTAAAATGTAGAAGTCTAAACAATTTGAGCATATTAAATGAGAGAGAATAGGCAGCAAACAATCAGCCATGAATAAATATGATGAAACTCTAAAATGCCAATAGATTAGGATGTATCAAAACCACCATGCATTCTCTTGTATACATCCTGTATACCTGGGCTATGCCTTTTGTTTTTTTCAAAAACATTTTTGATTACTTATGAAGAAAAAACCACAATGCACCTCAAGAAGGGTGAGTCTTCTAAGGTTCATGTCCAGTATAGCTTCAGCTTGTTTTTCTGAAAGATTATACTCTGCACCAAGACCATAAAGGAGACAATATGAATAATTAGCAGAAACCAAGAACAAAGAAAATAGCATGGAGGATAAACTGAGGGATAGTGTTCAATACAGAATACAATTGACAGTAGTTACAAAGGTTTATTAAAATGCTATTGATATTTGTCCACTCAAACTGTCATGCTTGGTATCTATCACCAATTTCCATAAAGCCTCCCTCTCTGCCCTAAAACGCCATAACCATTAACCCAATAATGCTTGATTAAATTTAATCAAAACTTTCACCCTAAACCACCAGATTTTATCGGAATAAAAATACTAGCCCAGTAATGAACCTAAAATTCATCACCGATTCCCTTCATAAGAAGTCTCTGAAATTTTTCAAGTCTATTAGCCACTCCTACAGGAATGGGAAACAAAACAATATGTTGGCAACTTAGAAACAGGGCTTTTTTTTTTTTTTTTTTTCAAAGTCAATCACATGCCCTTAGACAAATAAAGCCTTCTCAAACTAGCCAATAGTTGCACATTTTATTAAGAATGCCATTCAATAATATATATATGTATAGCCTTATAAGACACATCCAAAGGAAAAACCAAATACTCCATTGGTAAAAAAGAAACTTCACAGCCAAGAATACGGGCCAAGCTTTCCATTTCACCAATAGCAGCAATCGTGATTTTGCCAAATTGATCTTCAACCCCAAAATCAACTCAAAATAGAAGAAAAGTCAACACAAGTATCAGAGTTGTTTAGCGTTTGCTTCACAGAAAATCAGTGTCATTGGCAAGTAACAGATGGGACACTAACATCTCTTCATGATCACTCAACCCCAACAAAAAAATACAACATACTCCTATCAGCTGTAGAATTCATCATCTTACTTAATGCCTCCACAACAACCACTAACAACAATGGCAAATTGTTCAAATCCTATTGGGTGCAAACAATTTCTAGGGGCCATCAGACTCTGGGAATTTCCCCTTAAATTACCCAAGGTGCAATTGTAGAAGACTCCTTGCCAAGGACCTATGCACTCCCAAGATTAGTCGGGATTTTGTACTCATATACCCAGTGCCAATAAAAGAAAAAATTAATAAGAATGGAAAACTGCACAGTATAAATACAATTTAAAATCCAATTCCTGCATATCTCCCTGAAGTCGCATATCTTTTTTCTACATGTACCGAATCCTAAAGCCACATTTTCAACAAATATGGCCAAAAAACCCCAATTTAGATGATCATATGCTTTCTCCAAGTCCAATCAACACAACAAACCAGGTATAAAATCTCTAATCTGACTATCTAAGCATTCATTGGCAATCAAAAAATATAAGAACTATACAAGAGAGAGACAAGCAGAGAAAGGAAAGAGAAGAAGAAAATCCAGAAAATTAGATACAGAGAAAAAAAAAAAAAAATCTTTAAGCTCTTTCACATATTTCTCACAATCATTTTACACCACATTAAAGAAGACACTGCCAACTCAGAAATTCACGATGATTACTTCCAAATTGCCATTTTCAACACAGCAGGAGATCCACCACTCTCCAAGGCAAGACAGTCCAAAATAGAGTAGAGATAAAATTTTGCAAAACACTGGCAAACACACAATGAAGCAACAGATGGTTAACAGATTGATTTCCAAATTGCCATTTCCAACACACCAGGAGATCCACCACTCTCCAAGGCAAGACAGTCCAAATAGAGTAGAGAGAATTTCGCAAAACACTAGCAAACACAAAATGAAGCAACAGATGGTTAACAGTTGACTGTTTAAGAACTATTAAAATGATATACAAGCAAATGGAAATAGAAGAAGAAAATCCTGGAATTTAGATAGAAGCAAAAATATAAACAGCCACCAATCGTTAAAAGGTTTTGTGTAAAAAATCCTAGGGGTGGGCAGCGGGGGCCCGCCCCCCGCTACCCCAACCCCGTCCACCCCGCCTCCGCATGGGCGGACAAGGTACCCCGCACCGCACATGCCGGGGCGGGGTCCCCCGCCCCGCATGCAATACACTAAGCGGGGGCGGGGGGCAGGCAGGGCTCAACCCCACCCCGCACTTTATTTTATATTTATAAATATATATTTATATTTTACAAATTGTATATATATAAATATATATTACAATTTGTTAGACTTGTTCACAAGAGTCACAAGTTCACAAGAGTCACAAGAGAGTGAGACCTGTTCACAAGATTGCAAATGGTATGGACACCCTAGGCCACCTTATATAGAACTTCAATGCCATACAAAAGTCTCACTTGATTGCAGATGGGGTGTTCGCCCCGGCCCCCCGGCATTGGGGCCGGGGGCGGGGTGCGGGATGGAATTTCCATCCCCCCCGCATATGCGGGGAAGGGGTGCCCCCGCCCCCGCATATGCAGGTAGCACCCCTAAAAAATCCTTAAGCTCCCACATATTTCTCACAATCTTAATATTCCCGATAATTTCTCAACCTCCAAATACACCACATTAAAGAAGACAGTGCCAATTTCCACAAAACAAATTCACAATGATGGCTACCAAAATGTAATTTCCAACATGCCAAGAGATCCACCATTCTCTTGAGGCAAGACAGTCCAAATAAAGTAGAGATAGAATTTTGCAAAACACCAGCAAATTGACAATGAAGCAATATATACGATACAAATCAATCACCGAAATATCTCTCTTACTTAGAACATCCAAAGTGATAATTTTGTTTAGAGCAGCAGTCCAAACAAAAAGCACACCGTGAGGGGCCTTAGTCTGCCAAATACTCTTCTAAAGAGAAGAAATGGTAGCATAGGGATGTATAGCATCACAGAAGTATCTGACTCCAAAAACATCTTAGCTAAAAGGGGTCCACAAATCTTATCATCATCAGCCCCTCACAACAAGAAGGAATATAATCAATCATAAAGAAAAATGAAAAGATCCAATACGAATCAAGCACTGCCCTCGTGAACGTGACATTCCATAGGTGAGAGTCACTAAAGAATTGTAAGCTATTGGCTACAGACGCATCCTCAGAACAGAATGTGAAATAACATTGAGAAAGGTTCGGCAAGAGATAGATATTCACACCATACTAATGACAACACACTAAAGAAATAATGACATGGGCTTCATGAACAAGGTGCTAGTTGAAGAAAACATCTCAAGGTCAGTAGAAACTAGAAACCATTAAGCTGATAGATAAAGTGGCAGCAAGAAAGTTTATGGAAATATTTTTAGATTTTTCAACTAAAAACGTCAAGAAATTTAAGTATAGTGGCCCTTTTTTCTTTTGTTCTTGTCAGTGATACAATAAGAGCAGATCAACTCTGGAGAATGCATCAATATTAATAAAAAAAAAAAAAGCATAAACTGAAACATCAAGATTAATAAATGAAGCATACTGTTTTTCATTATACATCATATTGTGATCACAAACAGGGGAGAAAAATAAAGCTAAAATCAGCAGGCAACATAAAGAGAGGAAAAAGAAGAAAAATTAAAGCCAAGCTCACCATTCCTTAAACCAGCTGATGCAGCTGCATTGCTTGAAGCTTCCCTTACTATACGAATTACTCCATCAATATTATCAAGCCCGACAACAATACCCTGAGTATGGACAGAACAAATATTAATAACTTACAAGGTTAAGGACAGGCACAGGCATTAATAAAAGTAACTTAATGTTCTAAGCATAAATAATTGACCCCAATCAATTTTGGATAACTTGAGTTTGAAGAACCATATGATCGTATGAAGCAGTTCCAAGACAAAATGCAAATGGAAAAAAGAACTTTTGTGCAGTAAAAATACTGAATGAGCTTGTCTCAAGTTCTCAACTGTTTTTAAGGCACACTCAAATACATACACAAATTAATTGGTAAATAGAACCATTGAATAGAACAAAGGATTCACTCAGATTCACAATATATAAATAATGAGGAAGTTCATTTCAAAACCAGTGTGAAAAAACCAAGTCATACCGTCAGCTCCTCCCTATAATTTGAGAGCAAGTAATAAGTTGCCATGTGTTAACGTAAGTCCAACATACCTCAACTATATGCCTTCTTTCCTGTGCTTGAGAAAGCTTAAACCTAGCACGTCTCTCAATGACGGAGCATCTAAAATCTAAGAATGCCTGCACACAGTTGAAACATAAAAACAATAACTCTTGGAGTTCTCGAGTTACTCCAAGACATTTTATACCTCTGCTTTGTGTGGAACAGAATGTATGGTGTCCTTGTGGCGTGTCCCAAGAGATTAGAAAATTATATACAGTCAAAGATTATTTTCAAAAAATAAAGTTTGAAAAAAAAAAACATTTGTTTTGATTGTTATGCCGTACATGCAATCAGTGGGTCTTTGAACCCATGGCTCTAACCTCCACCCGTTTTAATAAAGGGAGAAGTGACATTTGCACCTCCATCTTCATATAACAAGAAGGCATCTATGGTCTTTTTTATGCCCATGTACATAAATACAAAACACCCTAAAACCATTCCAGAACTATAAGATTACATTAGGTCCGTTTGGCAGGAAGAAAAGGAATGGATGCAATGGGGAAGAAAAATGGGGAGGAAACGAGACTGGGAAGGTTCTTATATGGGAAGGAAAAGAGTAGTGAGGATGAGGAAAGACATGTTTTTACATATTTAGTTCACATTCCCTTGATAGAGAATTATCACTTTATTCATGAAGGGTACTATGGTAAAATAAAAGGTAAAAAAACTCTTTCATCCTTCCTGCCAAATGGACCTAAGAAAATCCAAATAAGAGCAAACCTCCAATGCCAAACCAATACCTAAAACCGGGGGACGAAGAGCAAAGACTTGCATTCCGAGAAGTGAAAAAATGCTACTAACCAGGAGAGAGAGAGAGAGAGAGAGAGAGAGAGAGAGAGAGAGAGAGAGAGAGAGAGAGAGAGAGAGAGAACCTGTAGTAGTTCCCTCAGACCCATCAGCTTAGGTTGTCCATCAAGAATTCTGTGAAAATTTTAAGCATACAACGAATCCAAAAAACATACCATTATTGTGCATCATTTGAGCAAAAAGGCACAATAAACAGAAAAAAGTACAAATAAATGAAAAAATATTAGTAAGCAGCAATCTAATAATCATTTATACAGAGACAAATTTAACCAATTATGTAGTTTAACATAACAATTAGGATCCTTGTTTTTTTAACTTTATACCAGACCTGACTCTTTCCACAGGCCTTTCATTGGCACCACTTAGTTTGTATTGCATTAGCTCATTTTAGATCACCTTCTTTCAAAAAAAAATATCCAACAGAAGATCCGCCGTAAACTTTTTTTTTTTATAAGTAAAAGAAGTTTTATTCAGTGAATGTAATGGGCAAAGCCCATGTACACATGAAGTATACAAAAGAAGCACCTAAATACATTCTAAGAGAGGGAAAGAGAAGATAGAAAAGTATGAGTATAAGCTCCATCAAGTCCTAAAGTAGAAGACCATTGCAATTAAAAAAATACAAAAAATTTCCAGATTTCCTCCAAAGAGCGCTCCTTATTATTAAAGCATTGCTCATTCCTTTCCCACCAAATACACCACATGAGACACAACGGAACCATCACCGTAAACTTATTCCCCCTTTTATAAGAAATTGCCACCTGACAAAACGGTTTCTTTAAAAAATGGTTTCTTTCATATATAAAAAGAAACCATGTCAATTGACATGCCCTGGCTCATAACCATCTTAAAGAGGACAAGATATCCACATCTCTCTGTCATAGCTCACGCTACAATCCATACTACAAGTTTATTTACTTTTTCATCGTATGACACCAATTCACCACAATGATGTTCCACTTCCTGAAGTTATCTAACATCAATATCTTTCCTAGTGCCACCATCCACACAAAAAGAGTCACTCTCATAGAAGCCTTCACTCTTCAAATGCTCTTCCAAGGAAACAAAGAACCCCAAGGGCAATGCTAATCCTTATACTGACTTCACTTCAACCATGTCTCCCGGGTGGAAAGCAGTAGATACAATCAGCACCTCATTGTCTAACTCAATATTTTTTTTTTTTTTTTATAAGTAATAGGTTATTTTACTGATGGATGGGCATAGCCCAGGTACATTGGAAGTATACATGTGCATACACCCATTTAAGAGCTCGAGAGAGTTACAAGGAAATCATGGAAGCCGAGGCCATTAAAATCTAAGGCACTGGCCCACAAGAACAAAGACTTACAAAAAAAACCGAAACTCTTCCAAGAAACGTTCATGATCCTCAAACAATCTCTCATTACCTTCACTCCAAATACACCAAAAAATACATATTGGAGCCATCTTCCACACCGCTGCAATCTCTGGTGTCCCATTGATCCCTCTCCGGCTTGCTAGAAGATCAACCACCCTACCCGGCATCACCCATGCTATTCCCATTCTGCTAAAGAAGTAATTCCATATCTCACTAGCAAACTCGCAATGTAGGAGTAAATGGTCCATTGTGTCACCATTGTTTCTGCACAAACAGCACTAGTCTATAATTATTAAACCACGTCTTCTAAGATTATCAATAGTCAGAATCTTCCCTAGAGCTGTTGTCCATACAAAGAATGCGGCCTTGGTGGGTGCTTTTCTTCTCTAAATATTCTTCCAAGGAAAATTATGCCTTTGTTGCATGGTAATAACTTCATAAAAAGAGCGTACCGAGAATTTCCCTTTTCTAGAAGGACTCCATACCATCACATCTTTAGTTGTGGCAACAATAGGAATATTATACAGCAAGTTAAAAAAATTCACCAAAGCATTCACTCCCCAATCATGTGCATCCCTAATAAGGCTAAGATTCCACTCTTGTGAGCCTTGATTGATTTCCCTTAAATCAGCCACAGTAGCTTCTTTTTCCCGTGCAGTACTAAAAATTGTAGGATAAGCATCTTTTAAAGTCATGTCACCCACCCACCTATCCATCCAACCAGGTCTAACTCAATATTATACATATCCAAAAGAAGAAAAACCAAAAACAATCTTGAACAGGTTTAGTAAAAAGAATATCCCATTGAATACTTCCATTTCGCATTTGCATATTCTCTGCCACTTGTGCATCCTTACAACGAGCAATATTATACCATCATCCACAACAAATTTAATAAATTTAGACGAGGAATCCCACCCCTTCTTACCTATAAAAAAACTCAAAAAAAAAGAATCCCACCTGTAACACCCCATCCCCCTAGGGTTAAGAACAACTTAAATTTTGGAAAATAGAGAGACCAATGGTTAGTACTTTAGAATTTTCTTCTTAATATGAAGCAGCATGTATAAGAGATTCCATAACATAAAACAATGTCATTGCTTATCAAAATACTTCAAATATATAAAAGAGTCTATGGAAGCACTTATTGTAAATCATCTCATTCTTAATTGTTATTACATCCTTATTTAAATGAGTTGCGGTTAAATAAATAAATGGACCAAACTTTACATATATATTCAAATATATAAAGAGTTTTGGGTTTAAGCCTAATTTTGGTCAGGACCAAACTTTACATATAAGCACATATATATACATTTATAAATAAATATATATATGCATGTATATATACATCTTGAAATATATGTAAAATGCATCTAATAAAAAAAAATTCGAAGCCACAAAATGCATTCATCAAAGCTAGACAAATTCTTGACTCAGTATCAATTGCAAATGAAGTCTTGGACGGACGGACAACTCAAATCTAAAGAACCTAGATTACTTTGCAAACTAGACATGGAGAAAGCTTACAATCATGTCAACTGGAACTTCTTGCTTTATCTACTTGCAAGAAGTGGTTTTGGGGTGAATTGCTTGGGTAGCATATTGCATTTCTACAGTTCTCTTTTCAATCTTGGTGAATGGTTCACCAGTGGGTTTTTGTTACTCCTCCTGTGGTTAGAGACAGGGGGATCCACTCTCTCCATTACTTTTCATTATCGTCATGGAAGCTCTTAATAAGATGATTTTGGGCCTTGTGGAAGGTGGCTTTCTCTATGGCTTCTCTCGGTGGGCAATGGTGATTATGGCTCTATTGATATTTCTCATTTGCTCTTTGCCAATGATACTCTCATCTTGTGTGGAACAAATCATGGGCACATTCAATCTTTGAGGTCTCTCCTCCTTTGTTTTGGAGTTGTCTCCGATTTGAGAGTGAATATTTCAAAGTCTATATTGGTGCCGACGGGATTGGTCCCCAATGTGGTGAATCTAGCTCACCTCCTAGGATGTAAGGTATCTTCTTTGTACCTTTGAAGTATCTTGTTCTATCATTGGGTGCTTCCTTCAAATCAAGGCTGATTCAAAACGCTGTGATTGAAAAGGTGGAACGCGGTTGGCTTCTTGGAAGAGGCTATGCTTATCTAAAGGGGGTAGGCTCACTCTAAACAAAAGTACCCTTTCTATTCTACCAACCTATTTTCTGTCCTTGTTACCCCTCCCTACAAAGGTAGTCAATCGTATTGAGGTTGGTGATGGTTCATTGCCTTACTTTATTCCATCAGGGTGATAGAGAGCACCATAGATAAGATCAGTTGGAACCCGTCCAAGAAAGGTAGATTCACAATTAGACTGTTCTACCAAGTTCAAGTAGCCAGAGAATGACCACTTTTTTGTGGAGGAATATATGGAAGGCGAAAGCTCCAGCTTTTTTTTTTTTTTTTTTTGGGGACAACTTCCCTGGACAAGATTCTTGCTACAGACAATCTGAGGAAACATCATTTAATGGTGTTGGACTGGTGTAGCATGTGTAAGAAGAATGGAGAATTAGTAGATCACCTATCTTTACATTGTGAGGTGGCTAGGACCATGCGGGATGATTTTTTTGCAGGAATAGGATTATCATGGGCCATGCCTTGTACGCTAGTGGATTTTCTAGCAAGCTGGAGAGGACTCCAAGGCAATCTACAAGTGGCAGCGATATGGAAGATGGCTCCTATATGTATGTGTTCATGCATCTGGCGGCAGAGAAATGATAGAAGCTTCGAGCATCCCGAGGACAATGGATGAGCTTAAAGTTTTCATCTTCAAAACCTTGTTCTTATGGGAGGGGGTCATTGATTTTAATGGACTAAATGTCCATGATTTTCTACTTTTGGCTGTAAACCCCAGTTAGGTACTTCTCATGAATACATCCTATATATTTAGGCTATCCATCCTTTTCTTATGAATAAAAATTCTTGATTACCTATTAAAAAGTATTATAAAATGCATATTAAAATATATTTTTTTTATAAGCATATTAAAATATATATTATAAAATATATGTATACTATTTTCTCTAAAAAATAAATGGGAGGGCGAAAGAGGGGGGGGGGGGGGGGGGGGGCATTGCCCAGCCTGGCCCTCTAATTCCATCTCTACACAAGGCTAAGCAACTTGTCCCAGAGAGGTCTTCCTTCAATATGCACTTGTGCAAATGACTAATCAGTGGGAAATTCTATGGCAGTTAGGGATAAAGGGTTCAATAAGATGTTTTCCCTTTTTCAGAAAAAGGGAAATTCTTTGTCTGCTCATTCATGGAGGCTAATACTAGTCCGCACCATAATCTTTTTTCTTAGAGGAGTATTCGGAGGAGTAAGGCACCTTTTAAGGCTGCTTTCTTCATTTGGACAGCTTCCTTAGGGAAGATTTGGACCATGAACAACCTAAAGAATCGACAGATCATAGTAATTGACTGGTCATGCAAGTGTAGGAGAAGTGGGGAGACAGTAGATCACTTGCTTCTTCACCTTAAGGTGGCTAGGGACCTGTGCAATCACATCTTTCGTATAGTCAGTCTAGCATGGGTTATTCTGCCTAGGGGGTAGTCTACTATGCCCCCTCAATTTGCTCACTTGGTGTGCCCCGTAGTGCAAATTGCACTTGTTTTTTATTATTATTATTTCAAACATTTTTTTAAAAAAAATACCAATACACTAATAGTCAATTCCTTAATCAGTAAGCAAAAAAAATTAAAAATTAAAAATGCATGAGCAGTCAAAATGAGGGGCAAAATGAAGGGACATACTAGCATTATTCTTATGCCTAGGAGGGCAGTCAAACCTCTTTGCCAATTGGAGAGGTATACATGGCAACCAGCAAATTGCAGCAATATGGATGATCGTACCAATATGTCTTCTGTGGTGCATATCGAAGGAAAGGAATGACCAAAAGTTTCAAGACAATAAACATTCACTAGATGAACTAAACACTTTTTCAAAACCTTGTTATCATGGGAAGTTACCATAGATTTCAAAAGACAACGTCCAAGATTTTCTTGTGCCTATTTCTAGTTCTTGACTATGTGTACCATAGATTTCAAAAGACAACTTCCAAGATTTTCTTGTGTCTATTTCTAGTTCTTTACTATGTGTCTTCTCTTTTATATGTCCTGTGTACCTGGGTTACTCCTATTTCCAATCTTATTAATAAATTTTCTTCTACAATTAAAAAAACGCCTATTCAAAATTATCAATATCATTTCCAAAGGAACATGCTACTAAATAGTTTCCTATTGTAACGCCCCAATGAAAGACCCAAACCACATGGCCTATACTCCAAAAAGACTAGTCAATGATATAATTGGAGCCCCATTAGAAGCTTATAAAGAGTAAGACTTTCTCATTCCCAAGCAATGTAGGATGGCATACACCACCTACCCTTATCCTTATTATATGGGGTATCACAATCTACTCCTCTTAAATTCCTAACGTCCTCATTAGCTTGTCCGTTGTAGGTGGCACAGCTTAAGTCCTATATTTTCGGTTGAAATAGGCTCTGATACCATTTGTAACGCCTTAATGAAAAGCCCAAACCACATTACCTATAGTCCAAAAGGACTAGTCAATGATACAATTGGAGCCTCATTGGAAGCTTATAAAGAACAAGAACTTTTCCTTCCCAAGCAATGTAGGATCTCATACACCACCTACTCTTATTCTTATCATATGGGGTATCACACCTACACAATCCTCGATATTCCCCACTCTCCTATTTCACATTAACAAAATCCCTCATGACGCTCCTTTCGACTCCAAATAAATCCAATTCAAGTAATGGAACTACATAAACTACAAATCGATTCACAAGAATTATAATATCTTCATCTCGTGCAAGCAAACAATATCTATCTCTAAGAAGACACGTTATTCACAATCTTTTAACTTTCTCATTCAGTCCTCTTACATTCCAAACCACTATTTTTGGTTTCATAAAGAAATATTAGATCCCCTTCCCTCTCATTTTGCCATGTTAAAATATGCTTCCCCAAGTCAAAATTAACTAAACATTTCAATATATTGAGCCTATGAATTCCTCAATAGGGCAAGTTTGGGGCCTCATTTGAGACACAAAATTCTCATCTAATATCATCTCATCTTATTCACAAACATAATTTAAATAAAAATTTTCAAACTAATCATTACAACTTTCAAACTTTCAAATAAAAAAAAAAAAAAAACAATTTCAACTATTTCAAATCCCCAAACTTTTTCAAATAAAAAATAAAAAACGAAAATAATATTATTAAACTATATTCTTACAATATTTTAACTTTATAATATTTTTTATTCAAACTTTTTCTCTCTCATTTCCCAAAACTCAAAACCCAAAAAAGACTCAACTCAAACTATCTCACTACCTTTCACAAACTATCTTACTACTATTTACAAAATTCTCATCTTATCTCACTCCCAAACAACCTCCCCTCAATGTCCTAAATCGATGATCTGGAACAGAAACCAAGCTATTCTTCTACCCACTTCAATTGTGGAAAATAGGGCAATTGTTTACTCATCCATATACATTCATAAAAGAACAGGCAAAATTGCTCTTAAGCAATTTTTTTTATTATACATCTTGTCCGTGCAATTCTATGATCAATTGCAAAACAAATACTTGCACTTTTCAGTATAAACATAGATACCAAAACAAACTCTAATATATGCTGTTTGGGGTTATGAAGTCATAATACCCATATTCCCAGCCAATCTAGTGAATCTTTGAAAGCTCACACTACATCAATTACCCATTCCAACTCAGAAATAAGTTACTTGTGCAGTAGAGGAAAAAAATTGATGAAATTAAAAACAATACATATTAAAGTAAACAAATATCAAGTTTAAAAGAAAATACCAGCAAACTCTAACTTATGTTTTTAGATGAAATGCAACATCTTTAATTTATGTCAAAAAATTGTAGTGAAGGGTGAAAATACTCACCCAACCATGTTGCAGCTGAAACCAGACTGAAGAGATGTGAGGCGGTAAAGATTATTCAGGACAATCAATGGGTCTGATCCCCGCTTTAGCTGAAAAAGAACACTGCTAAGTCAATGAGTTGGTAGAAAAAATGGTCCTTAACAACTTATACCAGACAGTATAATTCAACCACCTCAATGACAATACGCATTCCAGATCGATCACTTTCATCCCGAATATCACTTATTCCATCTAAGCTCTGTTAAAACAAGAAAATCAACAACAACCAAAAACATATTAAACTTATTGCTGCAGTAAACCATATGACTCAACCAGAACCTTCTTTTTGACAAGTATTTCAAGCAGGAACTAATTTAATTTCTTATGAGATAACTGCAGGCAGGTGAGATACCCAATTAAGAAATGCAAGAAATCAGCAGACACTAAGAGGTTATTTGGACAGTGAGATGAGATGAGATGGTTTTAAATGAGTTGAAAGTTCAATAAAAGAGTAGTGCTACATATACTTACAATTTTACTTACACTTTTACTTACACTTTTACTTACAAGACTCATTTTTTTAGTTTTCTTTTGAAATTCAACTTTTGAATTTCAAATTTCATGATTTTCAACATATCAATTATTGACATGTGGAAAAGTAAATTTTTGTAAGTATTTCTTAAGTACATTTAGCATTTTCCTCAATAAAATATTATTACAATATTATTTTTTAATATTATTATTGTTTTAGGATTTGAAAAAATTGAATTGTTTATTATATTTTGTGTGAGAATTTAGGAAAGTTGTAATAATGAAATGAGATTGGTTGAGAGTGTTTCTCAATCCAAACGGCCCCTAACACTTTCATATGTGGAATACTAAAGGCAATTGGAGATGAATTATGATCAATAATGCATTTAGTCAAAAATTTGGACTAGCTAAGCACAAAATTCCAATGGCAGCGTTACATTTCTTTCTAGTAGATGCTGCTAACTCTCCCTGCATGATTGAGCCCACAAATTCACTCTCCATAGAAAATTTAAGATGCGTGGGGATACCCTAAGACCGTTCAAAAATGATTTTCTTTATAAAGATTTTTTGATATGAAAAAAAAAAAGTGACAACTAGTACACAGGAAGTATACAAAATAGACACCTGGGCCCTAACTGCTAAAAGAAAAGATATTAAGAAAATTTAGGAAACTAAAGCTAGAAGAGAGACAAGAATGTAAAGTCATCCAGTGATACTAAGTTTTGAGAAAGAAAGTCCTACGAAACACCATAGTTTTGTCACAATCTTCGAAACAACAATCATTTCCTTCTCATCAAATGCACCATAGTAAGCATATAGTATCATTTTCCACTTTGATGGATACCAAATGGTCCCTTCCAACATCCCAAGAATTCTACAACATTTGAGGCATGACCCAATCTAGTTCAAAACCACCAAGGATAGAATTCCATAGGGCACTAACAACTTTACAATGAAGGAAAAGATGTTTCACCGAGTCCTCATTCCTCTTGCACAAGCAACATCAATCAAATGAAATTACTCATGACTTTCTAATTATCAAAGGAGAGGATCTTCCCCAAAGCGGCAGTCCACACAAAGGATGCCTCTGAGAAAAAGTCTTTACTTCACCACGTATTTTTTCATGGAAAGGAGGAGCTATTGTTTGGGGCTAAAGCATTGTAGAACAATCCAACTTCTAATACACCTCTTGTGGAAGGGAACCATTGTAACTTGTTTTCACCACTCTGTCTCAATCGGTAGCTAGTCGAAAATGGAAGCAAAAAGTTCGCCTCCCAATCATGTGCCGATAGAGAGTCAAACAACATACTGAAGGTGATCTATCCTTGGCACGTGCAATATTATAAAACTTCAAGAAGGTTACCTTAAGAGACTAACCTCCACACCATACATTGCACTAGAACCTTATTGTGAAACCATCTCCCACTTCATATAATGAACTGGAAGACCTCCTCCACCCTCCTCATTAGAGATTCTTCACTGATCAACCTCAAACATCTGATTAATCTTATCAGAACATCAACCGTCCCAAGAATTTCCATATTTTACATATTTATCAAAAAAAAAAAAAAATCCATATTTTACATCCACCACCAACCTCTAAAGGCTACTCTCATTGAAATAAACATCTCCCAAAAAATCTCAATTTGCATACGATTAGCTTTCATTAAGTCTAACCGTGCTCCCTCCAAAAAAGTACAACCACTACCAGCCAGTTAAACGATACTTTATTTTGTCCAAAAATTCTACCCTATCAATTTAACCTTTAAAGGAGCTCCCAAAAGAAGACCAAGATATGCCTTAGATAGTGTCAATTTAACCTTGAGTACTTGTGAAATATAGGCCCAAATGTGCCTTGGACCTTCCTTGAGTCATCACATGGGACAAATATGTTTGGGAAGTGTAATGCTCTATAAGTGTTTGGTTGCTAAGAAGTTCTGGGAAAGGAGGAATTATTTATTTATTTCCTGTTCGGTTTTCAGACTCGCAAATTATCTATTTTTTCTTTATTTCCTGTTTGGTTCTCAAACTCAAGAATTTTCTGTTTGTTCTCCAGGAAAACAAAAGAAATTGATAGAAACATTAGGAAACACCAATATACATGTCAACAATCCCACAAACTACGAACTACACCCAAAAACATAAACTCCAATCTAGTTTCCTAAAGACAAATGATGTCTGCCTTCACTCTTTTGCAAGTTTTGAACCTTGACGTGTTTATCTTCCTCTTTCAACCCTCTTACATCAAAAGCTCTTATAGGGAAATAAAAATGCCTCTCCCCTTTTACTCTTCCACGACTAGAACTACTGCCTTTCCTTTGGTACCTAGTCTATGTGTCCTTGGGTCTAGTTCGGAATTGAGAACCAAGTATCTTAGGTGACGGGTAGTTTCAATAGCTATAAACAGCGCCATGGGATCGTCTTGGGATCCCTCTCAAGATAACCTCACACAATGGCTCAAATGATAAACTCTAGATATCATGCAAAACATAAGTTTATCAACACTAAACAAAACCCAATGACTATTAAAGAATTATTCTTATCCAAAAAGGCATCAACTGGAACATGTAAAGATGTGGTCAGGTAAATTATTCAAACAGAGTTGAAATAATATTTAAAGTGGAACAGGAAACGTCAAACAAGTGCAGAACTTTCCGTATCCAACTAGGGCATGAAAGTTACCAAAGACCAAGAAAAGCCAAGTGGAGTCTAGAATAATCGAAAACTAGACAATAATTGCCAATCATCTTAAAAGTAAAGAATGAAAATTCCCCAATCACAACCTGTGTTTAAAAAAATCATTGACATTTTCCTAACAACATTTTCAATTTTCAACAGCAACCAATACCTTATTTTCCACAAGTTCAGCTATCTTCTCCACGAGGGCAGATTTGTTGGTCTGATAAGGAATCTGTTTCATTCAAAATGGGCAATGAAAGACCAATTTAACTTTTTTAATGACAATATGACCTTGAATGTGCATATTCACTGTAAAATCCTAGAAAGTGGACCAAGATCGTGACCTCTTTTATGATAATAGCAGCTCGTTTTGTTCTAGAATCAAGCACTTCAACATCAGTTTTCCCTCTGACTGTAACACGTCCACGCCCAGTTCGATAAGCCTCTAAGATGCTGGACAAAAATGAACAGATCAGATCATTCACTGCAAATAACCGCTACATACAATTGAAAAGCCAAACAAAGGTTTGCCACTGCCTCAAACAAGGTATAATCTATATTTTATATACATATTATTGTTTACACAAAAAGCAGGCAATGTGTTTCATACGTCATAAGGCATAAATGTGTATCAGTGTAATGTACTTTCATGTGCTCATTCACTTACACATGCAAACATAGGGAAAGTGGAGATACCATCATAACAGTAGTAGGTAATCATATCCAAAATATTCCTTAGACTTGCTATAAAACTCCCTTCATGTACACTATAAATTAATACATAAATCACACACCAGGTAACAGCACCCAAAATATGCAGCACCCCAATGCACCGTCAATTGTAATTCATCCTCAAATTACAAAAGTCGGCAGAAAATATGAACATTAGGGAAAAAAAGAGAAGGGTGAACAATACCCAGTAAAGTTTGTAGGGCAGAAAACCAGAGGTAAATATTATCTTAACTTCTCAGAATGATGCTTGTGTTTGAACAGAGGAACAATAGAATCATGCATACCCAATGTTTCCCATAATCAGTCCCCCAGTTGGAAAATCAGGCCCAGGCATGTATTCCAGCAATTCTTGCAGCTAACACACATAAAAAAATTATAGAACTCAAGTTAATGAACCGATCCTACCTTTAATATCAATTCTAACTTAACCAAAGCAATGATGACAACTCAAGACTTTTGAAAATTAGTCATGTATTCTAACATATTACAAAGAAGGGGAACGAAAGTTTGTGTACTTACTGTAGCTTCAGGATTATGAATCAATGCACAGAGAACATCTACCAACTCCCCAAGATTATGAGGGGGAATGTTGGTTGCCATGCCAACCTGAAAATGATTATCACAGTTGAGCAGAAAAAATATACTAACAAATCCGAAGCATAAATAGACATTTAAATAATAATAAAAAATGAACAGAAGAAGTCACCGCAATCCCAGAAGAACCATTCAACAACAAAGTTGGAAGCCGAGCAGGTAGAAGTGATGGTTCCTTCTGTGAATTATCAAAGTTTGGCACAAAATCAACCTGCAAACAATGAAGCAAATTACACAAAATCATATTGATGAAAGAAACTGAAGTATGATGATGAAAAAATATATAAAGAAAGGCACTAACTGTATCTTGTTCTAAATCTGCCAATAACATTGCTTCTGTGAGTGCCTGAAACAAAATGAGGTAAATAGTTACCCTCTAAGATAGCTGCTTTCTGTACAACACAATAAATCATGAAAAGGGACATGATCATGCACCATAGAACACTTTCGTACACCTGCCCCAGACCAACACCATTAATGCTAATTTTGCACTTAAGTAATCAAGGAATTTGGTGACTTACGTCAGGTATCCAAAACACAAGCAATGGAATGCCTTTTTTTGTAGGTAAAATAAGATTTTATTGATCAAGTAAACAGGCAAAGCCCAAGTACATGGGAAGTATACATGGATAACAACTAGTTACAAGTTAGGAACTAGAAATGGATACAAGAAAAATCATGGGAACTAGTCCCACTGAGGACAATCACAGAAGCCCACAAAAGTAAAGTATGAAACAAGAAACATCTGAGATCATCCAACAAGCAAACTTGTGCAAAGATCAAAGAGCAAACTTTGTACTCACCAAATGAATCCAAATCATCTTATCCGCCTACCAATACTGCATACAACAAGGAAAAGCACATAAATAGCCCCAATTTTCCAATCCTGAGCTGCTCTAGTAAAACGAACATTCCACTATAAAGAGTCACCAAAGCTATCCAAAAGATTGGCCAATGAGGCCTCTTGATCATACGCAATCCAGAAGAGGCCAGGAAACACAATCCTGAGAGTTCTATCACCACACCAAATGTCATGCAAATGGATTAGGATACTTCAATATGACATCCAATGCAATTGCATTAGGATGCTAGTAAGAAGACATTCGGCATCAAGACTATAAACTTGCCAAAGCCAATACTGCAGGGGGGTAGGTCATGGTACCATAACAAAGGGCTTTAAATCTTAGGCCCATGGTACTATAACAAAGGACTTTAAAAGAGGCCTAGTTTGGTTGCACAAATGAGATTAGATGAGAAATCTGTGAATAGTAGTGACATAATTTGTGAATAGTAGTGAAATGGTTTGAATTAAGATTTTTATGGGGTTTTGGTAAAGGAGAAAAGGTTGAATAAAAAGATTATAAAGTTAAAAGAGTGTTAGAATATAATTTTTTAATATTATTTTTGTTTTAGAATTTGAAAAAGTTGATTTTTTATTTTTTTATTTAGAAATTTGGAAAAGTTGTAATAATTAGGAATAATTAGATAATGATTAGATAAAAAAGTGGAAAATTTTCAAATTTGAAATTGAAAAATGTTTGTATTTGAATGGTGTTTGGATGTTGAGATAAGATTGGATGGGATGAGATGAGAAGGTTTGAAATGTTTGTGAAACCAAACCAGGCCTTATAAACCGGAAAACTAAAAATCCCATTGAAGGCTCAGAAACTTAAATAACAGGGTTGTCTGCATCAAACACTTTAAAGGACACCAACACTTTAACACTCTTTGTAGACACATCCTGCACACAAATGTGCGTACTAATCCAAGTAATAGACAGAGTAAATACTCTGGATTGTTCTACTTCAGAATGATTGAAGCAGTTTATAGAAAAAATACACATACACACACACACACACATATATATATTAGCTGAACTTATCAAAAAATATATATATATATATATTAGCTGCATTTAATTGAATGAGAGTGAAAGAGAAAAGGAAAAACCATGTCCAAATCATGTTTGTTAAGAACTTGTCCAATCAACCATAGTCTAGCGGTTTTCTTGAAGCAAAATAGATGGTCAAATGAAGGCAAATTTAATTTCATCCATGAATCTCTCAAGCCAAGGGTTAGCAGTTGAATCCTTCACCGATTCTTGTTCTTTTTTTATTTTTAATCTTTTCTGACCTTATCAAATGGCAGTAGAGGGAGGCTAGAGAAGAAGTTTAGCTGTAATATACTTCCCCAAGTCTAATGCAGCAGTTTTGGTCAAGGACCATTTTCCACTACTTCAGTGGGCAGTGTTCAAACACTCTTATCTGAAGTCTGTAGAATATTCTTGGACAGTTGGGAAATGAATAGGACACATAAGATACTGCCAGAACTACATAGACAAAAGAGAGAAAAAATAAAACCATATTCATTCAAATTGACTTTAAATAAGGCCAATGATCACTGATGAAATAGTTGGATGTGGGATTGCCACTCTTTCTTTCCTTCTTATTTGGATCTGTTGTTAACTTCTTTGGGACTTCCTTAAGATAGACATAGAGGGGTCCTTTCTCTACGTGCTACACTCTTTTACTAGTGACAGGTGTTGAGCAGAATACAGCTACCAGCAATGTTTACATTCTAGTTTGTGATCAAGTTAAGCAATTACAGAAGACAATATGATTGTCCTCAGAATATCTTTATGGACATTAATAGTTTAGTTCGTGTAAATTTGTAAAATCTATTAAAAAGGCCCCAACATTTTACACAAATTGAATTTTATTGTGTCAAACTGAACTTCAATTGACGTCTGAAATTAGTTGGGTTGATTTATTAAGAGCCAATTGTTTTCCACTTCATCACACATCCTATTTATACTTTCTTCAGGAATCAGTTGCTGAAATGATTAGGTTAGCAAATATTTCCATCTATTAGTTATACAAATATTGCTAAACAATATCCATCATCGATAAACCACAGAGGCTGTACTAACAGTTTTTTTTTTTTTTTTTTTTTTTTTTTTTTTTGAGTAAAGAAACCAAGAGGTTAATTATCTGCTCTTTCCAAAAACCAAATTTCAGGAAGCATTACCCATACCCCTGTATGGAGACCTTAAAAAGACAAGACAGCTAAATCAAGAGTAACCAAGTACTTGAACATACCTCCAACCTACACTCTGTATAACGCATGGCAGCAGCAGGATCAGCATCTATTGAACCAAAATTCCCATGCCCATTGATTAGTGGACATCGTAAGGAGAAATCCTGCAAGAAACAGCATTAAAGAAAGTGCAAATAAATATCAAAGAATAATTAAATATAATTTCAAAATAGGTATAAATAGGAAGTGAAAATGCAGAAAAGAATGAGCATCTGAACAGCATGAGTAATTTGAATCTGAAAATATAGCAATAATCCAAAATCTCACACATATTTTTCTATCTAATGTACATATTTTGAAAGTCATACACAAGCAAGGGGGTGGTGGAGACCCTCAGTAAGCATCATTTACCAAAAAGTTCGCATAAAAGCCTACTTTCTAACGTGCTTCATCACTTCAACTTCTAAAAAACCAATAAAGGCTCCATTTTCTGTATAAAATATCATCATCGGTAAACATTTTCCAGTAAAAATATTTATTTACATTTAACGTTCAAATATTTAACTTCCTAGGACCAACCTGCTTGTTAAAAGAAATATCTGCAAACAGACATCAACCATAAATAATTTTTTTGATAAGTTTTTTGACCCCACCAGCCATAAATATTAAGAGTGAAAGTTGACAATGAGCTGGCAATGCCTATAATTGGGTAGGGAATGGTCAAAAACCAGAACAGTCAACTAATGTTGGAAAACAAAGACTGGAAATTCTTCCAGAAATGCACTTACAAGCTGGTTCAGTAGTTTAGAGGGGTAACTTACATGCAAAGTTGCTTACCGTAGATCTGAACCCTCCAAAAACCCCACCTAGATGTGACCAATACTAAGTAATGACCCTCTGATCAATTGCCTAGAAAAGCTTCTCTACATTTGATTGATTTTTCTATGTTGCAGCAATCACGCTGTAACATCACTCAGTTGCTGGTTTATGACAGTAGTAGGAAACTTCTTTCGGACGAGATTGCTGGTTTATGCAGTTGGTGGGATGTTCCATGGTGTATCGGGGGCAACTTTAACATCACTCAGTTTTCGAGTGAGCGATCGGGGGTTTCTAGTATGGGTTCAGCCATGGCTGATTTCTCAGCTCTTCTATTTGACTTAGACTTGGGGAGATTTCACTTGGTCAAACGGTAGGGCTTGGTCGAGGTTGGATAGGTTCATTGTTTCTCCTTCTTGGGTGGCCTAGTTCCCCAACTTATGCCAAAAACAGCTCCCTCGACTTTGTTCTGACCATTTTCCCCTTTTACTAGATAGTGGGGGTCTTCATAAGGGTCGGAGATACTTTAAGTTCGAGAACATGTGGTTGAAGGCAGATGGGTTCTTAAAGAAAGTCAGAATGTGGTGGGTCTCTTATCAGCTCACAAGCACGACTAGTTTTGTATTAGCCGGGAAGCTTAAAGCTTTGAAGATTGATCTAAAACAATGGAATTTGGAAGTTTTTGGACACATTAATGACCAGCGGTACAAACTCTTTTCGGAGCTGCAGCAACTTGAGGAAAAAGAGGTGGAAAGGGCCCTATCAGCTGATGATAGGGTAAGGAAAATCACTGTAGTTGTTGAGCTGGAAAAAATCACTCTTATGGAGGAGATCTCGTGGAGACAAAAATCTTGGGCCCTTTGGTTGAAGGAAGGTGATAAGAGTACTAAGTTCTCTCATAGAGTTGCAAACTCTCATCGAAGGAACAACGCCATAGAGGTCCTTCATACGGAGGGCAAGGTTTAATTGGGAAGAGATGCTATTAAGGACCACATTATCCACTTTTATAACAAGCTATTGACAAAACAGTACCTTTGGAGACCCAAGGTAGACGGTCTAGTTTTCGATTCTATTGACCATACGAGTGCGATTTGGTTGGCGAGGCCTTTCGAAAAAGATGAGGTGCTTGACATGCTAAAAGGTATGGTCAAAGACAAAACACCGGGTCTAAATAGATTTCCAATGGCCTTTTTCAAGCTTGTTGGGATATTGTCAATAAGGATCTAATGAAGATTTTTATTGAATTTCACTCTTTTATGAAATTTGAGAAAAGCCTTAACGTTTCTTTCATCGCTCTTATCCCCAAGAGGGCATGGTCAATGGAAGTGCATGACTTCCATCCCATAAGCTTGGTGAATGGGGTTTATAAGATCATCTCAAAAGTCCTAACAAAGAGATTGAGTGAAGTCATGGGGAAGATCATCTTGAAATCCCAAAATGCCTTTGTGGAAAGTAAACAAATACTAGACTCGGTCCTCATCGCCAACGAATATCTGAAGAGCAAAGTCAGAACCAGCATCTCAGGTATCTTGTGTAAATTGGATATGTAAAAGGCATTTGATCATGTTAATTGGGATTTCTTGTTGTATATACTTGGTAGGTATGGCTTTGGGGACAAATGGTGTCAGTGGATAAAGCACATTACAACCGTCAGATTCTCTGTCTTGGTCAATGGCACTCCCGAAGGTTTTTTCAACAGTTCTCGGGGTTTGAGACAAAGGGATCCACTATCTCCACTTTTATTCATTCTAGTCATGGATGTGCTGAGTAGAATGGTTTCATGCCGGGCTTCTCGGTGGGCAGTCCCTCGCATGGAAGCTTGACTGTCTCCCATCTTTTCGCTGATGATACACTGATTTTCTGTGAGCCCGACCTGGATCAAATTCGCTCCCTAAGAGCACTTCTACTTTGTTTTAAAGTTGTATCTAGCCTTAAGGTGAATTTATCAAAGTCGGAAGTAGTCCCCGTTGGTTCGATTACTAACTTAAGTGAAGTGGCTGTCATCTTGGGCTGCAAGGTTTCATCCTTGCCTATGAAGTACCTTGGACTCCCTTTGGGGGCCCCTCACAAATCCCAGGCAATGTGGGAAGGGATTGTTGAGAAAATTGAAGGAAAGCTGGCGGATTGGAAGAGAATTTACTTGTCCAGGGGCGAGGGAATTACACTTATCAAAAGTACGTTATCTAATCTCCCAACATACTTCCTCTCTTTATTTTATGTGCCTCTAGGGGTGGCATATAGACTGGAGAAGATCTTCCGTGATTTCTTGTGGGGAGGGCTAGAGGATGTAAAAAAATTCCATCTAATTAAATGGAATAAAGTATGCACCCCTTTGTCTTGCGGTGGGTTGGGCATGAGAAATCTGAGAACCTTCAACAAGGCACTTCTTGGCATATGGTTATGGTGCTATCATCAGGAGGAGACGCTCTTTGGAGGAATATTTTAGATGTTAGATATGGGAGCGTTTGGGGAGGTTGGTGCTCTAAGGAAGTAAGAGGGGCTTATGGCGTGGGAGTTTGGAAACTTATCTGGAATGGTTGGGATAATTTTCTCAACAACTGCAGGCTTGAGGTGGGAAGGGGCACGCGAATCAGGTTTTGGCATGATTTTTGGTGTGGAGATATTGCTTTGAAAAACGCTTTTCCCTCTTTTTTAAGGATTGCGTTCAATCAAGGTTCCTCAGTGGCTGATAATATGTGCAATACTGCTGACTCAATTCAGTGGTCCGTGAGATTTACCAGAGCTGTTCAGGATTGAGAAGTGGAAGACATCGCTGATTTCTACAGCGTTTTATATGCGCTGAAACCAAGGGCTAGCAGGGAGGACAAATTACTCTAGACATGTACATGTAACAAGAAATTTTCAGTTCGATTTTACTACAAGGCCTTGATGATTCACACCTTCAATGCCTTCCCTTGGAAGAGCATTTGGCAAAGCAATGTCCCCCTCAAGGTTGCTTTCTTTGGCTGGCTAGCATCTCATGATAAAATACTAACTATAGACAAGCTAAAACAGCGCGGAATCTACATAATGGATTGGTGTTTCATTTCATATGCAAACATAATAGCGAATCAGCAGATCACCTTCTTCTTCATTGTGAAGTAGCTAAGGTATTATGGGATGAAATCTTCACTAGGCTTGACATCGCATGGGCTATGCCTAGGAGGGTGATAGATTTATTGTCTTGTTGGCGAGGGATTCAGGGCAATCGTCAGATCGCAGCTGTATGGATGATGGTGCCTTTATGTTTAATGTAGTGCACATGGAATGAAAGAAATAGCTGTTGTTTTGACAATAGGGAATGTTCTCCGGATGGTTTTAGGGCTTTTTTCTTTCACACATTGTTGCTTTGGGTCTTCTATTGTATTGTATGGAAAAAGTCTTAATGACTTTTACGCTACTTTCCGTAGCGCCTAGTTTGTAATTAGGCTCTTTCCTGTATACCGCCTGTGTACTAGGGTTTTGCCTATTTACATGGATTAATACAACCTTTTTTTACCTATAAAAAAAATAAAAATAAATAAAAATAAAAATAAAAAAAACATATGAATTTCTAGATGTGGCCAATACTAAGTAATGATAATGCATGTTAGTCTTCTTGAGATTACCAAAAAAACCTAAAAATGATAGTGCAGTACATTGGAAGCCAATATTTTTAATTACTGAATAAATTTTGGGTCTAATGAAAACATTTCTGCCTACTGACTTTTGACAAATGAAACAAGACACTTAAAAGCACTAATGCTACAACATCAGAATGAAACTACTTAGATCAACAGTCTAATTAGCACTTTGATGCATTGCGCTTAAAGAAACTAAAGTGACCAGACTTTCAACAAAAGAGAAGTAAAACACATTTCATACAAGTTTGATCATTTCAGGTTATTCACTCCCAATTGCGTGCCAATTTATCCTGACATTCTCAAAAAACAAGACATTTTAACCTTCCCCCTCAAAAGCACCGCAACATGAAAAGAAAACTTATTTTATCATGCCAAGACAGCATCTTCATGTGACAGCCTACAATTTGAAATAAAAAGTACTATAAACCAGCATAAAGCCAGCTAAGATTCTAAAAAATTTCAGATAATTTAAAGAGCAGCCTCGCCTAGGATGATAAAAAAAAAAAAGCATCATAAATATACATCTACACTGTGGGAAGATGAGCAGAAGTCCAGAGCATGGATTAACAGCAGAGTAGGTAAAGGAAATAATTGAAAATCACTTCTTTTACATGAGAATTGTCATCTTCTTTTTCCTAGTTAGGAAACCCCAATGAGTTAAAAGAACAAAGCATTTACAAATTCCTAAAGTGAACAGCTTCAAACACAAAAATATACAACACATACTATCGGTCCAAGATAGTGTAAATTGGATATGGAAAAGGCTTTTGATCATGTGAACTGGGATTTTTTGTTGTATATTCTTAGTAGGTATGGCTTTGGGACAAGATGGCGTCAGTGGATCAAGCACTATATTACAACTGCCAGATTTTCTGTTTTGATCAATGGCACTCCCGAAGGCTTCTTCAACAGCTCTCAGGGTTTGAGACAAGGGGACCCTTTATCCCCACTCTTATTCATCATTGTCATGGACGTACTGAGTAGAATGTTGGACAGGGCAGTGGCTACAGCCTTCATCTTGGGTTATTCGGTGGGTGGTTCTACACATGGAAGCATGATGGTCTCTCATCTCCTTTTCGCCGATGATACGCTGATTTTTTGTGATCCGGATCTGGATCAGATCCGCTCCCTCAGAGCACTTCTTCTTTGCTTCGAAGCTATATCGGGTCTCAAGGTGAACTTATCTAAGTCGGAAGTAGTTCCCGTTGGCTCGGTTAACAACTTAGGGGAGGTGGCCGCCATCTTGGAATGCAAGGTCGCATCCTTGCCAATGAAGTATCTTGGACTCCCTTTGGGGCTGGGCCCCCCATAATTCCAAGGTAATGTGGGAAGGGATCGTGGAGAAAGTTGAAGGCAAACTAGCGGGATGGAAGAGAATCTACTTGTCAAAGGGCAGGAGAATTATACTTATTAAGAGTACACTATCCAATCTTCCAACGTATTTCCTCTCACTTTTTCCAGTGCCTGCAGGGGTTTCGAATAGACTGGAAAAGATCTTTCGTGATTTTCTATGGGGAGGGCTAGAGAATACAAAGAAGTTCCATTTGATCAAATGGGAAAAAGTATGCACCCCAATATCTTGTGGCGGTTTGGGCCTAAGAAATTTGAGAACCTTCAACAAGGCACTCCTTGGGAAATGGTTATGACGCTTTCATCTTGAGGGAGACACTCTTTGGAAAAACATTTTAGAAATCAAATATGGGAATGCATGGGGAGGTTGGTGCTCAAATGAAGTCAGAGGGGCCTATGGTGTGGGAGGGTGAAAATATATCCTGAAGGGTTGAAATGATTTTCTTGGCAACTGCAGGTTAGAAGTGGGAAGAGGCACGCAGACAAAATTTTGGCATGACCGTTGGTGTGGAGACGTGATCTTGAAAAATGTTTTTCCCTCTCTTTATAGGATTGCATTGGATCAAGGTTCTTCAGTGGCTGATAATATGTGCATTAATTCTGACTCCATGACTTGGTCTGTGAGTTTCACTAGAGCTGTACAAGATTGGGAGATGGGGGACATCACTGAGTTCTATAGAGTGCCATATTCGCTGAAGTTAAGGGCAGGAAGGGAGGACAAACTACTTTGGACTGGCACAGGAAACAAGAAATTCTCGGTCCGCTCATACCATAAAGCCTTGTCGACACACTCCTCCAATGCTTTCCCCTGGAAGAGCATTTGGAGGAGCAATGTTCCCCCCAAAGTCGCTTTTTTTGGTTGGGTGGCCTCCCATTAGGGGTGGCAATATGTCACACGACCCGTTAACCCAACACAAACACGACACGATAATAGTGGGTTAGGGTTTAGCATTAATGGGTTCGGGTCAAAACAGGTTGACCCGTTAAGACACGAATGGTAACGGATTGATAACGGGTTAACCCGTTTTGACCCGTTATGACAAAGTTAAAGTTACAATTATACCCTTATATCTAAAAATAAAATTGTTAGAATTTCAATTTCGATATTTTTATTATTTGGATTGTAGTTTTGGACTTATAATTAGTTTTATAATTTTTATAGATATTGTAATTTTAACATTTATATAAAATTATGCTAAATGTAATCAGGTTAAAAAAGTTAATTTCGGGCCTATTCAACCCATTTACATAAATAGTTTAAAATGAGTTGTATTGTGTCGTATTAACCTATTTCGTAATATTTTCTTAATTTATTTGTTTACTTATAAAAAAATATATTTCGTAATATTTATTAATGGGTCAAAACGGGTTGACACGACACGACCCGTTATGTTAATGGGTCATGTTAGGGTTTGAGATTTTAACACAATAAGCTTAACGGGTCGGGTTAGGGTTGACTTATATGACCCGTTAACACGATTTGACACGACACGAACACGACCTGTTAATACGATTTGACACCCCTACCTCCCATGGTAAAATCTTAACAATCAACAAACTAAGAAAGCGTGGCTTTTACATAATGGACTAGTGCTACATGTGCAAACGCAACAGCGAATCAGCGGACCATCTACTCCTTCATTGCGAAGTAGTTAAGGCTTTGTGGGATGCAATCTTCTCCAGGCTTGACATTGCATGGGTCATGCCCAAGAGGGTGATAGACTTATTGTCTTGTTGGCAAAAGATTAGGGGCAATCGCCAAATCGTTGCTGTATGGAAGATGATGCCTTTATGCCTAATGTGGTGCACATGGAACGAAAGAAATGGCCATTGTTTTGAGGATAGGGAACGCTCCCCGGACAGCTTTAGGGACTTTTTATTTCATACTCTGTTACTTTGGGCCCACTCTATTGCATGGAATGGAACGGAACGGGACTTAGTGATTTGTATGCTACTATCCGTAGGACGTAGTTTCTGTAACTAGGCTTTTCTTGTATACTCCTTGTGTACTCAGGTTTTGCCTATTTACGAGATCAATAAAATTTCTTTTACCTATCAAAAAATAAAAAATAAAAAAGCTATCGGTCCAAGTTGGGCAAGCTTTTTATGATTCAGCAAACGGGGTCACTAAAAGACACTCCATGAATACTTTTTCGCCATGGGAACTCAACTGTTCCCTGGCCACTTCCCCAAATCCTCTGCACCTATCCATTAACATATTATATTCCCACTATTACCTGTGCCATTCGCACTAAGGAATCATAGACAGCGGTGTCTCCATGTGGGTGAAATTTTCCTAGAACCTGCAATAAATAACCACAAAGTAAGATACTAAGCTGCACAGACAAGGATAGCCAAAAGACAAAAGCAACAATACGATCCTTTTAGGACAGATAAAATTAAACAGAGTCAAATTTTAACCTCTCCAACAACTCTAGCACATTTCTTGAATGGCTTTCGTGATGAAAGGCCCAATTCATGCATTGCAAATCTGTAGCCCAAAAAAACAGAAAATTTGAGGGAGAACTTGTCAGCTACACTGTTTAGAGAAAATTGACTTATGATATCTATTTGTTATAAATACAAATGCAATATCTACAGACACATGCATAAATAGTCATTTCTTTGTAAGTGCAATATGCATAGTAAAAATAAAAGAGATGTAACCACATGCCCAGAAACACCCAAGTAATGTATAGGATAACCACACACATGTGGCATCCAAATCAGGTAAATAAGTACATAACCAAAACCTTAGAAATGAAATTATTTATTTGATAACGAATTTTTTTTTTGATAGGTAAATAAATTTTATTGATCCACGTAAATAGGCCAAGCCCGAGTACACAGGGAGTATACAAGAAAAAAGCCTAGTTACAAACTAAGTGCTACGGATAGTAGCGGAAAAGTCACTAAGACTCGTTCCATTTAAAACTATAGTAGATGCCCAAAGGAGTAGAGTGTGAAAGAAAAAAGCTCGAAAAGCATCCAGAGAGCGCTCCTTGTTCTCAAAACAGCGGCTATTTCTTTCGGTCCATGTGCACCACATTAAGCACAAAGGTACCATCTTCCATACAGCTGCAATCTGGCGATTCCCTCTTAGCCCTTGCCAGCAAGACAGTAAATCGATCACCCTCCGTGGCATGGCCCAATCAATCCCTCTTATTTCACAGAATGATGCTTTCCATCCATATTTGCTCATAAAGCATTTCATAAATTAATTTATCGCCCATGAATTCAACATAAACCAATGGAAGTAACTAAATTATAAACAACAACAATAACAACGACAACAGCACCCCCAAACTGCAGCAAATTGAAAGAATTTGCCATTAGAAATTACAGAAACCTTCCTTTCCTTATTCTATCATCTTCTTTCAAAGGAAACTTCATGTATAACAAAGTAAAGTCTTCCATTTTCACTACTCAAGACCCACAAAAGAGAAAGCAAACTCATTTTATTTTTTTCTTAAATTTCTCAAACAAAAAGGGCATTAAAGCAAAATTCTTAATAAACTTTATTTCCGTTTACAAAGACTGCCAAATATTTAAAAACTAAAATTGTTTTTGAAAAAGAAAATCTAATCTGCCCCTTTGATAATGCAGTATCCTCGTTACTTGTAACAAAAATTGTATTATCCTCATTAACAAAGTTGGAAAGACTCTTCCCCTACTTTCAGGAAATTTAACGCCAATAAAACAGCGCAATAAACGAAAAATTCCCAACGAAGAAAGCAAAAGCTCACAGGATTCGACGGTGAACAGGCTTGAGACCATCGCGAACGTCGGGCAAAGCGCGGCCGAGGAGGACTGACATGGCGTAGGCCATGTAGGCCTCCGTGGCCTCCTTGTGGAGCTCGGATGGCACGACTCTACCACCATCACCACCGGCGTTTCCAACTCCGCCCTTGACTAGCACGCTACCGTTGCCATCCTGCCCCTCATCTCCCTCCGCATTGTCGCTGCGCCTCGATTTAATGGCAGCCGACCGAAGGGTACGAGACGGAGGGGAGGAAGAGGAGGGGGAGCTGGAGAGAAAACGGAGCTCGGAGCGTCTGTGGGGGAGACTGTTGGAGAAGAGGGTCGAGGCAAGGGGGAGCGAAGGGCGGTAGCGGAGTAGGATTGAGGAGAAGCGGAGTCCAGAAGAGAGAGCCATGGAAGAAGGGTCCCAGAGGGAGTAGGAAAGGTTCATGGAGGTGGCATTCGCCGTCAGCTTTGGACCGAGAAAAACCCTAAGGTGGGGGTTCCTGCGCGCCAAAGTCTGGGGTTTTAGGTGAATAGAGTGCACGTGAATGGCACGTGCCTTTACACCGTATGGGAGTTTGGGAATGACAGAAAAATTAAATAAATAAATGAAAATTCCCTTAAATAAAATAAAGGAAAAATATAATGTCATCAAAATAATAATTTGCAGTTAGTATCTTTTAAGGAAAAATATAGTTGCAAGCATAGTTGTGTATTAATCTGTGCACTAATATGATGTGATTGGTTAAAAAGTAAATTTGATTAAAAACAGTGTTAATTTAAATTTTAAGTATGAATAAATCAGTATTGGTACACAGATTAGTGTGCAACTATGTTTGTATGTAGCAAAACTCATCTTTTAAACCAATCAAATTTACTTAATTCAATTTTAATTGTTAAGATATACAAAATAAAAAATGAGTGATGTGCCATAATTTTAACAATCAGATTATAATGGAGGGTGCAAAATATTAGTTTTGATAATTTAAGATATAGAATTCAAAACTCGCTGGTTTAGTTGTATTTTTCCAAAAATAAAAATAAATTACAGTCACATCTTGCAAGCAATCATGGGATAGAGGAAAATGTCTAAATCTTAAGGTTATGTTTGGTTACGCAGCCTAAATGAAATGAGATAAGATATTTTAAATAATTTTAAGATTAAGATGTGATGAAATCTATTATATTATATAAGTGTGTATTTAATGGATGAACAATAATTTTCTTATTTTCTGTTAATTTTATTTTAGTTTGCCGTTAAAGTCCATTACCCCCCTTTGCTTTCTAGCATCTCTTCGCTATTCTGCCTGTCTTCAATAATATAGGTATGGAAAATGCATTTGTATGCAGCTGACGTAAGAACCACTTAGCCATGTCTAACATTTATTCTTTGAGTGCTTTAGAAAGAGAGAGAGTAATAACTATGTTATAATTTAAAACATAGAAATTGTACTAACCCAAAATGGGAATCCTGAAAGTTGGCGTCAAATCCAGAGGTAGAGGTGTCTTCCAAGTTTGTCTTTCCAAAATTCATCTATGAGGAATTGCGCTTGTTGTTGGAACCAAAAGTCTCACAATAAGACCTGTAAGATGAGGACGAACTAGAACAAGTAGTGGTCTGTGAGCACAACCAAATGAGCCAATATCGCCTTGAAATAACTCCTCACCATGAGCCACAAAGCCACCGCAAGCTTAACTATCTCAACAGATTTTTCCGACGACATTTCCTTCTATCGCATTTCACCATTTCCTCCTATCCAATCTCCTCATAGCATCTACCCTTCTTTGTGAATGTTCGGCAACACCACCTTCAAATAACCACAAGCCAACCACTGTGTAAAGCCATGGCAGTCCTAGCGTAGCACCTTTGTCCCACTCCTCATGACCATCGTCCTCACAGGAAGGCCTGCCCAAACCTCATTGCCATAGCCAGTCACAAACCCACGCCGAAAAATACCACCCTCAACCTCACTAAAAGGACCTTTGTTTATGCATCTCAAAATAGAGCACTTCATCTTGTGCAGTGCCACCAGCCACGACAAGGGAAGCCCAGTGACGCAGACACCAATGCCGATGCATTGCTGCCTTCTCAACGAGTATCCCATGCGGTCTCTCTCTCTCTCTCATGGCTTACTGATCATTTTCACTCTCCGTGTTTACTCTCTCTCTCTCTCTCACTTAGTGTTTTTCCCACATCATCGACCACGCAAGACCACCGCCTAGCTTGGTCCCTCCCTCCCTCTCTCTCTCTCTCTCTCTCTCTCTCTCTCTCTCTCTCTCTCTCTCTCTCTCTCTCTCATCAGGGGGCTTACTCTTTGTAAACTAAAATAAACTTTCATTTTCTTTACGTAAGCTTCGTGCGAAGGAGGGGTTGAAGTTTTGTTTTATGATTTTACAATTTTGCCCTTTAATTAATATTACAAATATTTTTGTCCTCAAAGTTATAAGTGTGATGGGTTTAAACTATATATTTGAGATTACTCAAGAAAGAAACCCTGCGTGTTATAGTTAATTTAAAAAAAAAAATTAAAAGAAGGATGTTATGATTAGAGCGTACCCAATTTACACACATGAGACTTTTTTATCTTTGCATGATATATGATATCTCTCTCCTCTACCTCTACAATTAATTCATCTCAATTAATCTGATCATCTTATTTGTTCTTTCATGACAATAGTACTCATGGATCAATGGGTTGTGGTATTTCTATGTTTGACCCCGAAGTTGGCCTGTCAGGCCCAACTTGCGAGTCAACCCCCTCCACCAAAACAATGTTCACCCCATTGATCATGAGGGTATAGATTAGGCTAAATTATTCTTGATTTGTTATATATTGACGTTGTTTTGAATGAAGTATGATTTGGAGACATGTTTGTTTGGATGTAGAGAAACAATCGTGCCTAGGTATAAAGTTATTCATTACTTGGCCTTTTAGAAAGTGGAGGAAAAGTGGAATTTCATATTTGTATTATTTTCCCGTTCTTCTGGTTAGGATTCCAAAATGAGAGCAAGATGATTGTAATTTGAGCCTAGGGAGTTGAGTTAAAAGAAAGTAATTTTGTTTTACTTTCCTGTATTTTTTAACAACTAAAATGTACCTTTAGTGGGAATGTTTCTTTGATAATTTGTATTATTTATGAAAATGTGACATGGACTTTTAGGTTGTTGCAGTTTACATTGTTAAATATGAATTCTGTCAACTAATTGATATGGAATGCACTTGATATTGTTAGGGTTAGATAAATTGCATGATTGAATGTCAACACACCCTAAGAATGTTTTACATATTATTTTTTAAAAAATAATCATTTCACTTAACTAGATAAATATATTTTGTACGTTGATTCTATCCCAGTAGTTTATAAAAAGTGTGTGTTTGGATAGTGATATAAGATAAAATAGTTTTTACATTTTATAATTTGATAAAAGGATGAATCCCGCCAATGATTGAAAAGTATTTTTGGTGGTGCTAGGTGTGCCCAGTAGTACAAATTTCACTTTTTATTTTTTTCTTCATTTATGTTTTACATTTTTTAATATATTTAAATATTTTAAAAAAATAAAAAAATACATCATTATACTAAAAGTCACTTTTTTAACCATTAAGTAAAAAAAAAATTTTTAAAAAAATTAAATATATGAGCAATCAAAATAAGAGGACAAATCATGGGACATAATAGCATTTTCTTTTAATTATTGGATAATAGTTATAAATATATTAAAAAGTAAGTAATATCTATTATTAATTTAAACAACCGTAAACATATTTAAATCTCAAAATTTATTTTTTCTACGCCATGGTTATTATATTGTTATAGTATTATATTGTTGTATTGTTATGCATAATTTTATGATGGCATATTATTTTGCTCATAGTGTTGGTTTTTGTGATTTTATGATTTAAAATGTATAGATTATAATACAAGGCTTGAATTAAGTATAGTGATGGATAGAATAGAGGATCTTAATTAAAAAAAATAACAATTAATAAAACAAGATAAGGATGCTAATTAAACCTAGAATCTATTTTATTGGACTAAAACTTCAGGAGCCTTAGTAATTTCTTTAAACATTTTTAAGACGTGATAATTATATTTTTCCTACCATTTGATAGACTTGTCTAGTTAGGAGCATAATGGTTTCCAATGACGTATCCTAGGTAATATATAATTAATTTATAATATAATAATAGGCAATATAACAAGTCATATGCACGACAATAATATATACAGGCAATATAATCGATCATATGCATCAATACACATAAAGGGTAGAAATCATAATTGACAAATTTAATTTTGTTAAAAACATAATACTTACAAAAAGATTAATTCTTCGAATGGTCAAAGCAAAAGACATAAATGAAGTTTTATATAAGGAGAGTAGTTCGAAAGTGAGGATGGATGAGATAGGTGCTGGATTTCAGACTCAATAAGAAATAATGGATGCTAGTGATTTTTAATTATAATAGAGGACGTAGAAAGTTGACATAAGATTGAAGGACTAATAATTTGATAATGAATAGAAGAAGAATGAGAAACAGTTTTTGAATTTGTTGGTAATTTTGGAGAGGTTAATAGTGAGAATGAGTTGTAGGATGACCTAATACTTTTTGGTAATGTTCCCAATACCGTATATAGTTTTAGAGTTGCAGAATAACAAGATGAAAGATAGGGAAGAGATGGTGGTTTAGTATAAGAATATTTAGATTTTATTATCGATTTTGAGAATGACATAATTTTCCTTGTAAGAGTTCTCGGAATAGAAAGTCAATGAGAGAATTAGATTCTCCTTTAATATGCTCAATATGAAAATAAAAAATACTTAATATATTTTGCCATCTAGCAAATATTTGTTTAACAGTCAGGTTTTTTAATCAAAAATTCATTAACTGATTTGCAATCTGTTCTGAGTAAAATATTTTGATTTAGTAAATCATCTTGAAATTTAGAAATACATAATATAATAGCTAAAATATCAATTTGTTTGTTAAATTATATCATTCTAATTATTAATTATATATTATTCTACATATTAGAAAGTTCAAATTATTTTATTGTAAATATATATTAGAAAAAATTTAACTAAGAAATATATAAAATGTTATATTAGAAAATTACGAACGTAATATTATCACAATTTATGAGTTTCAAAATATCTAATAAAACTTGTGCCTGTTGCAAACCAATTGGTCCTATAAAATTTACATTGTATACACAAAATCTGGGTGTTGGTTTTGGGATTCCAGGACAGACTTCATTGTATAATCAGTGAATGTACCGTCAATAAATAGTATTGAGATGAAGTTAAAAGGAGATGGAGTGAGATGAAATACAAGGGAGTGTGCGTTTGAATTGCCGAGATGGTTTCACCATACAGATGGTTTCATCTCATCTGTGTTTTATTTGTGTATGCAAACTGGGCCTAAGTTGTTTTTGCTAAATTGTTTTTCAGTCATTTATGTCATATTTAAATTTGGTTGAAACCTTTTAAAGTCTATTTGTTTATGGTTCTTTTGATAAAATATTCCATTTATTTCTGTGAAATAATACAATATAATATACTCAAGAAGAAATGACATTTTGATTTCACAAAACAGGTAGTTCATTATAAAATGGTAATTATAGTAATTTTACACTTTGGAGCATATCGATTAAATTTTCTCTAGTTATCATAATCTGTAAGATAAATTATCTGATTCTTTAAATTTTGATAAAATCAGAAATAGTTGATTTCATACTCATCCTACTTCATTTGTGTTTGTTCACATGGTCCACCAAGCTATGGAGACCTACATTGACATATTTTGGCTTAATGACCTGTGCTTTCAACAATTTATATGCAGTAAATTGCGAATCCGATTATACACCCAATTATTACTTGCGCCGTCAGCGGATAACTTCCGCTCACAGTAGCCATTGGAACCATGCAGATGTTCCCAGTGACAGTTGGCCATGAACTTCAACAGCTTCAACTTCCTCCTCAGGCTCAATATCTGTTGCTGATATTAGTGATGCCAGATGAATCAGCCGCATCAAGATAACGCACCCTGCACTGTATTTACTTATTTTTGTATGAGTAATAATTCCCTACTAGTAAGTGGAAACGTGTGCACAACTCAAGTATATAGGAAGTATCAAAAGAGACGCCTATCTAAGAAGAAAAGGATACAAGAAAGTCATGTAGATTTAGTGCATTTAAAGTTTTATGGAGGCTGTCCAACATAAATGAGTACCGATAACAAATTTCTGAGCTACAGCAGCATATTTATTGAAGACGACTAGATCAAAATAATATGCTAATAGCAATGATTATTTATTGAGAATACATCCAAACGGGATCCCATCATAATATATATATATTATCGGTAAACAAATTTTATTGATTAAGAAAAGCCAACTGATCAAGCATACGGAACATATACAAGAACAACGCCTAGGTGTGCTAGTTTAAAGATATAAGGTGTTCATGAAAAGACATGCCATGAAAATCAATTACAATGGACCAATGAAGTAGAGTATAGAAAAACAAATTTCTAAGCTTTTCCATCGATCGCTCTTAATCTTCAAACCTTCTTGCATTCCGCTCTATCCAAACTCACCACCATAGATATATAGGTAGCATCTTTCATATGGATGCAATTTGAAAGTTGACCCGATCGAATACCTCTTCAAGAAGCTAGAAAGTCACATCATAATGTTAACAGCATATAAATATCAGCAACAGAGGTAAAGCCTTATTAATTATCATCATAATTGTTTCAACAAATCTCAGAACATGGATCAGCTACAGGCAGTTGAAAACAGGAAAATTCCAAATTCAACGGGCACTCGTAGAGAGGTAAATGATAGGGATGTGATGTTTTCTGGTCAACAAGGAATGTTTTCAGTAAAACCAGACTTGCCAAACTGACAAATTTGGTATACCATTATAAAGAAATTGAGCCGAGCCTAAAGTCGAAATCCATTACAGAGAATATAGGAAAACCAAAATTATTAATTTCTGCATAAAGCATTGCCACACAAAGGAATATTCTGCAATAAATTTTCTGGTTTTTTTTTTTTTTAAAAGCATTCTTCTGATGAATTATCTAATATTTTCAAGTGTCCGACAAACACTACCAATGTCAAAACAAGGGATGAAATACATACATAAGCATGTCTAAAAACTCTCCAAGAATTCCTGACCATGGGTGGCAATTAATCAATTTGGATTGAAAAATACTCCTAACCTATCTCATCTCATCATTACAACTTTTACAAATTTCCACATAAAATACAATAAACAATTCAACTTTTTCAAATCTTAAAATAATAATAATATTAAAAAATAATATTTTTTTTAACTTTCAACTTTCATTTTAACTAATCTCATCTCAACTTACTATCCAAACCTAACCTACCAGATAAAGTGCAGGTTAATCCCCAAATCCAATTCAAACCGACTGATTCTGATCAGTATTATGGGTCACGGTAACAAATTGCCACTATTATCAATCAACCCACCCATAAGTCTTCTATGATGCCCAACCCAATTTAAATAATGAACATCCGGAATGACGAAAAATAATTGCCTGCTTGGGTAAGCTTCTTCTGTCACCATTTCCAAGACTTTCCACTTAGCTGCTGGTGTAATGTCCATGCTGGCCATCTTTATCTACTCCTTTGAATTTCGTTGGCACTGCAGTGACTGCACCCTTAATATTTCTACCTTGTCGAATCTGAGGAATAAAAGCAATGGTGAGAGGACAACTAGAAGAACAGTATCAGATACTGAATTAGCTCTAAGAATCATGATCTTGTTGTAGTCTAGTTCAGAGAGAATGCACAACAAAAAATGTAGTGAAGTTTCCGTGGGTCATTGACATAACGAAATTCTATTAAAAAAAGGATGAGAACAGAACAGCGAGTTCTCTTCAATAATTCTAAGACCCAGAAGGCTCACTGTTCCTAAAAGAAGTGAGAAGCAAGTTCTCTACCAAAATGAGAGGCAGAATCAGAAGACTCAATAGTTCAAAATGAAGCGAGAAACTTATTTCTATAAGCGATGGGTGTCAAGATTGTATGAAATAGCCATGTTAACTAGCCTTGAGTGTTCTGTATATTATATATAGACTTTACAAGAATGCTATACATGGAAAGAAGTAAGTTTCCAAATAATTCTAGCCCTATATATGGAAACTATATTTTGTGAAAGTTGTATGCTAACTGTACAAGCATAAGTAAAATATGTGGCTCCATCGAACCAAGAAGCCAAGACATGATCCAAGCATCAAGCACAGCCCATGAAGGAGAATAGCCAAAATCCTCGGATTTGTCAATGATGGATGTTTGTGCAACATCTGTGCCATCAATATGACCCCCAAGGTCTTTTCCCTTGAGGAAAAGTTCAAGCAGAAATGTCCAGGTAGAGTAATTTTTGCCCGTAAAATTGACACATGCAGGTGCGGAGTCCATTGCAAAAAAATGGAACCCAAGACAAAGCAAAATAGCAGAAAATAAAGGAGACCAAAACAAAAAAGGTTATGGACCTAGTACCAAAAATATAACAAAAGCTGAAAAATTCCACGAGTTGCTGCGACTGCCACAAAGATATAGACGTGCCAAAAATTTCCAAACAAAAAACAGAGGTGCCGAAACACCCAAACCAGAAAAGAGAAGTGCCGAAAAGTCTGAGAAGAAGTTGACAATGCCCAGACCAAACACAGAACTGCCGAAAATCACCAATGATCTGAGAGGTGCCAAAAATACCCAGTACTGAAACCGATCCTGCCAAAAAGCACCAAACCAGAGAACAGAACACTAAGAAAAAGAAACTGTGATGTCAGGACCTCAGGTGCACCAAGAGAGATTCCGAAACACAAGAGAGAAACTGAAACTGAGAAAAACAATTCAAGAGAGACAATAACCTTAGCAGTCGGCTCTTGATACCATGTCAATATTGTATAAAATAGCCGTGTTAACTGGCCTTGAGTGTTCTGTATATCATATATAGACTTTACAAGAATGCTTTTTTTTTTTTTTTAATAAGTAATAAGAGAATTTTATTCATACGAATTAAGTAGGCATAGCTCGTGTACACATGAAGTATACAAAAAAAACACCTAATTACATTCTAGCTAAAGAAAGAAAATCATGGACATTGTTTCTATCAAGTACAATGGCTGAAAACCACAGCATTAAAGTGCGCATAAATAAATTCTGAAGCTCCTCCATTGTGCGTTCCCTATCTTCAAAGCATCTCTCATTCCTCTCCGACCATGTACACAACATGATACACAACGGGATCATCTTCCACACTGCCGCCACTTGAGGATAGCCTTGAAACTCCTTCCAACAGGCCAATAAATCCACCACCCGTGAAGGCATTACCCAAGCAATATCCATTCTTCTAAAGATCTCATTCCATAGCCCCCTTGTGACCTCACAATGCAATAGTAAGTGATCTACAAATTCTCCATTTTTTTACACAGGTAGCACCAATGCATCACTATGATTCCCCTCTTCCTCAAATTGTCCGTAGTCAAGATCTTCCCAAAAGCAGTAGTCCATACGAAAAAGGCAACCTTAGTAGACACCCGTGATCTCCAAATCCTCTTACATGGAAATGAAACATGGCCATGGATTGACAAAATCTTGTAGTAGGTCCTGACTGTACATTTTTTACTACCATTAGCCTTCCATTGCAACCTATCTTCTTGAGCCGTATTATTTCCCTTGGAATAGAGCAACCTGAGGAAATTAGACAGCCTACAATTCCCAATCGTGAATATTTCTATTAAAAAGAACGTTCCACTGATAAGATCCATGGGAGAATACCCGCATATCTGCAACAAAGGCCTCTCTGTTAGCTGCAATACTATAGAGTGCTGAAAATGCCCTGTACAACACACACTCTTCATACCAAACATCATGCCAAAACTTGATTCTGGAACCATCTCCCACCACAAATCGTAAGTGGCTTTCAAACGCCTGCCAACCCCTCTTAATAAATTTCCATAGGCCCACACCATGTCTCCCCCTTACTTCATTGGAGCAACAGCCTCCCCACTTGCTCCCATGTCTAGAATCAATAATTTCCTTCCATAGTGTGTTCCCCTCTAGGTGGTACCTCCATAACCATTTACCTAATAAAGCTTTATTGAACATTCGCAAATTACATATCCCCAAGCCTCCATTTGGAATAGGAGAACAAGCCTTGTTCCAGTTAACTAGGTGGAATTTTGTTTTCTCCCCCATTCCCCCCCCCCACAAAAAAAACAGAGAAGCCCATAATAGTCTCTCAATTCTAGTCGCCACCCTTGCAGGCAAAGAAAAGAGTGAAAGGAAAAAAGTGGAAAGATTGGTTAAGGAACTCTTAATTAAAGTATGTCACCCCCCTTTCGATAGATACATCCGTTTCCACCTAGCAAGCTTCCTCTCAACTTTCTCCACCACCCCATCCCAACTGGCTTGAGCCTTAAAGTTAGCCCCCAACGGGAGACCCAAATATTGCATAGGCAAAGAAGACATCTTGCAATCCAACAGCTGCGCCAAGCTGTTAATATTAGGCACCACACCCACCGCAACCATCTTGGATTTGCTAAGATTAACCTTGAGGCCCGACACTGTTTCAAAGCATAACAAGAGAGCTCATAGATATAGAATCTGACCAGAATCCGCATCACAAAATAAGAGGGTATCATCTGCAAATAAGAGATGAGAGAGTGAAGTAGGCCCATTTGTGCCATTACCGACCGAGAAACTAGATAAGTAACCTCTGCCAACAGCAGCCTTCATCAACTGACCAAGTGCCTCCATAACAATAACAAACAGGAGAGGTGATAAGGAATCCCCCTGCCTCAGACCACGTGTGCTATTAAAGAACCCAGCAGGAGTGCCATTAACTAACACTGAAAACTGGAAGGTAGAAATACAATAGCGGATCCATAAGATCCACCTATCACCAAAACCACACCTACTGAGCAAGTAAAGGAGGAAATCCCAATTCACATGGTCATAGGCCTTTTCCATATCAAGCTTGCAAAGAATACCTGGAACGCCTTCCTACAACCTATGATCCAAGCACTCATTGGCAATAAGCACCGAATCCAGAATCTGTCTCCCCCTAATGAAGGCATTTTGGGACTTAGAGATAATATGCTCCATCATCGAGCTAAGCCTATTTACCAGAACCTTGGAGATTATTTTGTAGACTCCACTCACGATGCTTATAGGGCGAAAATCTTCAATTACCTTAGCCCTATGTTTTTTTGGAATAAGAGCAATGAATGTCGCATTGAGGCTTTTCTCAAATTTATGGAAAGAGTGGAATTCTACAAAGATTTGCATGATATCACCTTTCACTACATCCCAACAAATTTGGAAGAATCCCATCGAGAATCCATCTGGGCCCGGTGCCTTGTCCTTTGCCATGCTATGAATAACCTTGAACACCTCATCTTCCTAAACTCCCTTTCCAAACCATTTGCACTTTGTGAATCAATAGACTTGAAAAGAAAGCCATCAAGTTTTGGCCTCAAGTGTACCGGTTCCGAAAGGAGGGTTTCAAAATGCTGCACAATGTGATTTTCCAACTCATCAGAGGATGAAAGCACTCGAGTAGCTGAGTGGAGTGTCTCAATAGTGTTACTGTGTCAATGTGAATTCGCCACTTTATGGTAGAACTTTATACATTTATCACCCTCTTTTAGCCAAAGGGTTCTGGATTTTTATCGCCACGAAATCTCTTCCATTAATAACACCTTCTCCAGCTCACTTACAACCACCCTTTTCCTAGCAAGGGCCTCCTCCGAGAGGTCTCCTGTTAGTTTCCTAGCCTCAAAATCTTGTAATTCCTCCATAAGGGTATTCTTTTGATTATCAATGCTACCAAACACTTCCAAATTCCACTTCTTGAGATCTTGTTTCAAAGCTTTGAGCTTGCAGGCTAGGATGAAACTGGGATTGCCTGTAAACATATAAGAGGACTGCCATGAACATACCTTATCTACAAAACCCTCCACCGCTAACCACATATTTTCAAACTTGAAAGGTCTGCGTCTACCAATAATACATCCACAATCTAACACAATAGGGAAATGGTCGGAACACACATGGGGCAACATTTTCTGAGAAAGTTCACGAAAATACACCTCCCATGACGGGGAGACAAGGAACCGATCTAATCTTGACCATCCCCGACCATTAGACCATGTGAACTCACCCCCGAGGAGAGGGAGGTCCATAAGATCTAAATCAAATACAAACTCCGAGAACTCCTCCATGGCTGTTGAGTGGTGATGAGTCCCCGATGGCTCGCTGGGGAAGCGAATATTAAAATCTTCCCCTATGCACCACGACACCTCCCATAAATAAATAAAATCTGCCAACTCCTCCCCTAGTCGCCTCCTCTCACTATCCAAATTTGGACCATAAGTATCCGCAAAGGCCCATTCCCATCCATCAATTGTATTTTTAAAGCAACAAGCAATCGAAAAATTTCCAACACATTCCTCAACCGACTTCACCACTCTTTTGTCCCACATTAAAAGAACCTCCCCAGAAGCACCTAGCGATGCCAAGTAGGACCACCCGACGTATGAAAACCCCCACAAGCTACGAATTATTCTTCTATCCATTACCCTCAACTTAGTTTCTTGAAAACACACAACATCCATTTTCCATGACTGCAATAAAGATCTTATACGAAGTCGTTTATTGCAATCATTCAGCCACCTCACATTCCACGATAATATCTTAGGCTTCATAGTTACAAATAGCGCCCCTCCCTTTCAATCTATCTATACCACCACCCCCTTCTTTAGCTTCATAGTTGATGGAGCAAGAAAGCCTTTTAAGTTCCCTTGCTTTCTTCTTGGTCAACTTCGAACTATTATTTTCAATAACAATAAGAAGGGCTCTAAATTGATCCTCATAGCCCACACAAGAAATACCGAGAGAAGAATACATCTCCTCAACCTTCTTAAATACCCACTCCGATGTAGACAAGTCTAGGTTAGGGGAAACTGTGCAAAGAGGAGTTGGTTCCTCAACAGAAGGCCCATTTTCTACCAAGGACACTACCAAAGCAGAGCCGTGTATTACCTCCCACGGCTGAGTCTAAACAGGCTCTTTACTTCCCATCGGCACCCCCTCAGAAGGCAAGACAACCACCTGCAGAGGAGATGGAGCAACAACTGCCGTCGAGGGCTCTCCTAACTCCAATGGCCTGTTCTGTAAGTGTTCCCCACTCAAGTTTTGAGGAAAAACTTAAGAAAACTGCTTCGTACGGCGTCTCTGGAGGTAGTAGAATAGTCGCCGGCGTTGGGATGGGAGCCACGACTACCGTTGAAGACCCTGCATCCTCAAGTGACCCACTCTGTGCCAATCCCAACGTGTCGCAACTGGAGACAGGTAGTGAAACAACTATGGCAGCTCCAACTGGAATTGGAAAGGGCTAAAAAACCACCGGCTTCGCCGGCATCTGAGGTTCACCCCCACCTCCCTCGCTGCGATCCACAACTGCGGGGGGAAGAGAAACCCCACGTCAATGCCACACTAAGCCGGCAGAAGGCCTGAAAGGCCTAGCGGGCTTTTGCCCGTGAGTTGGGCCCTTCCCCTTGGAAGGCCCAGCTCCTTCCCGTGGCCCAATTGAGGCTCCAAGGAGTAATTCAAATAAAGGGCCCTTGCCCTTGGATTGAGACTTGGGCCTAGCTCCCTCAACTTGACCCATCCCCCCTGCTTGGGTCCAGTCCCCACCCATTAACTTCAACACACCGTTTAATCCAAGTCAAGTTTAAATGCAACTCACCCATTTGTTTTTCCATATCAGTTAATAACCGAAGAGCTCTTTCCTTTTGCAGGCCAACACTACTCCTGTCATCCTCCTCACGCCTCTGGTTCTTTGCAGAAACGACGCCATTGACAGGCCTTTTGTCCCAGTGATGGGATGAGACAAAGGAACCCTATTGTTGGAGGGCTTCCTTGTACGACTGAGGAGCCGATGTCGCTGATAGATCCTGACCAACGGACCGAGCATCCCGTGGTGCCTGGCCACCAGACCGAGCCACGTCCCTTACTACCTCTGCCAGTTTCCTCCATTCCCTTCCATCTCTATCCTCAGGAACCATAATGTTGTTACAACGACCACCACCTCGATGCTCTTCTAACGCCATGAAAGCACCTTGAATATTTGTGCACCTCTGCACAATAAATCCCTTGTCACCTTCCTGATGGCTAGCATAAAAACTCTTCCTCCTTCCCTTTATGCCATCCTCCAAAGCCTTGCTAAACCACCTTGTAGTGGCTAGCTCCATTCTTAGGCTTCTCACAAGCCTCTACCCACTTTCTGTAATGATCAACCACCTTCCCTCCCTAAAAACTTCAAAAGTTTTAAGCTCAATAACAACAACTTTCGCAGAAGCCATTTCTCCTCCCCACCAAAATAATCAAGTTCATCCAATCATGGATACCATCTAAGCTTGAAGAGAAAAGGAAAAAACAAACTGGAAAGAAAAAAAGTGTACGGAGAGGATTTTCTCTCCCTTAAAAATGTTCTCTCTCCCAGGTATTACACTCTTACAAGAATGCTATACATGGAAAGAAGTAAGTAAGTAAGTTTCCAAATGATTCTAGCCCTATACATGGAAAATATATTCTGTCTATCAAAGTTGTATGCAACTGTACAAACATAAGTAAAATAAGGAAAGCTGAAATAAGGAAACAAGGATTATGGACATCAAAGCAAATAAGGAAACACGAATCATGGACAGCAAAGCTGTCCGTTGTCAATGGGAATGTTCCAAACATTTCAAATCATATCACTGTTAAGGAGCTTGCATGGTTCATATTAAAGGGATTTATACGTGATCAATGAATAAAATTTCAGGGTTTCTATTGGGTATTACAGACGGCCTTCATGAATGAAAACTTTTGGCCTTGCACATCTTGAAATGAAACTTACAACAGATTGCTTACCCTAACAGAATGCAATGGCTGAAAATGCCCTCTCAAATAAAATTATTGATGACCCTGAATGCCTAGTGGCAAAATAAAAGTATATATTAATTGAAATTATAGAAATTACATGGAGGAGAAAGTACATATTGAGGACACCATCCTGCCTTCACCAGAAGTGAGAATGCTACCTCTCATACATTTCTTCATCAGTCTGTCAGGTAGGTCCCCAAAAGTGAAATTCTTATACAGCAGTAGTTACACCCCCAACTCCACATTGTAATGAGTTCAAAGTCAATATTTGTATTGCAACTGCATTCAGCATGCTACAACCCTCCCCAACCATTTTTTCTTTTAAAAAAAGAGAAGAATTAGGAAAACAACAAGAAAAAAAAGACCTTAACAGTTGTACACAAGTAGGAGATCTGTTTACTAATTTGGGCCAGAGTTCAAATTTTCACAAGAAGCTAAACAGGGGCTAGAGTTCAAATTTGCCCGGGTGATTGAAGTAGCTCACTTAACAAGCCACAGTCATTCAGTGAGGCAGGCCAAATACCACAAATTACTAAATACAAATATTTCACTGGCATAACTAAACATTTTCATACATCATTGCATATTTGAGTAGATACAAGGATGGAATTTAATGTAGGTTCAATAGTATGTGATTTCAGAGTTTCAAATGCATCAAGTCTTCAACCTGTGCACAAGTGTCTGTTTGTATGTTCAATTAAGACTTTTCAGTTTGAATTGTTCAATGCTCATCAAAGATGATATTCTTCTAAGGTACTTCTACCCTCCAAATAATAACTATTGTTTGTCTCGGTCTAGTAGCGATTTAATGAAGTGGACACTGTGGATGCAAATTCTAGTTAATTTACACAATAAAAGTTTAGCAGCACAAAGAGTTTAACATAAACAATTGTATGCACAAGCTAGCCCAACAAAGCATTCTCCAACCACCCCAACCCCCAGAAAAGGTGAAAGAATCAAAAGAGAAATAAATAAATAGAAGGAATGCATAACCAATGTACAAAAGCATGGATGTCATACCTGATGAAGTACACCCACTACTTTTCATCTCATGAAACAAGTTAGAGATGCCACCACATTAATCTAAACTCTAGCTACTCACTGAAAAGAGTCACTTTCACAAATGATGAAAGTGGTCTGCAGCATCCTCATTCCAAGTGGTTGTCATTTCCGCCTGGCCTGGTAGGGATGAGACTCACAAAGAGACTATTGCAACCCATCTCAGTGATACAAAGAGCAATAAGGTTAATCAGTCCCTTTGCCTTTTTTGGGGGGAAGATAAGTAAACGAGAATTTTATTGATTAAAATCAATGAACCCATATCCCATGTACACGGGACGTATAAAAAAGACTCAATTAGGATGAGCAACAGATACAAGAAAATCGTGGATACTTAATCCATTAAAATTCATCGGTAAACAGTCCCTTTGCTCACTGACAAGAACACTCATATAATGTGGGTGGAAACAGATAATTACTTTTTCAAACTTATTCTCCTATAATGCATTTACATATTAAATAAGCAGTATCCTCCATTGAAGTAATCGAACAACATCACTTGGATATATATAGTAGCACATAAACTTACATATTTAAACAGCAGTGCTCGCTTTGACTTGGTTTTTTTTTAACATTTTTTTTTACAGTAAACGGTTAAAATAATATTAATAAGAATAGGCATAGCCCAAGTACACAGGGCATGTTAAACACAATAGAATAACTTAAGGCTTTAGTTTTTTACTACTCTTAACCACTGGGTGACAACCCACTTTTGTGTTCCCAATTTTAGAACCCAGGAGTTTTTTTTTCCTATTCCCCCTCTCACTGGGCATATTTGTAGTATACCCCGTCTAACATAATAATGGCTATGCCTTTTATTGGTTATTTAAGAAAATTTGTCTTATAATCTTTTTTATCGGTAATCTTATAAAAAAATGTTACATACACCCAGCAAAAATTGGAATAATAAATGTTAAGGTCAGTCAGAAGTTGCTCCTCCCATGAGAATGGGATTGAGAATGGACTCATTGGTTGAAGATCCACTAGGCGCGACGAACATACCAGTCAATGAAATGTAACAGCTAAAATTTACCAACAATGCAATGCATCAACAATCATCCAAACCTACACCCCATTTTGCCATGGGATTCAATCAGAAACATTTCTTTATTTATACAAGAGATAGTTACATAAAAAATTTAACAGATAAATTTTATATTCTTATTGATTAGAATCCCAGGTACACAGATAAGTATACAACAATACCTAGTTGAAGAAAGTCCACATTAGAATGTACTCAACAATTCTCTGACCTTTACACTTCTTCACGTGACCATAATCATCCTCTAATAGCTTCAGCTGGACATGCAGAAAATGTTCGTTCAAAAAACACCTCACCCATCAACAATGAATTGATCATCTTGATTATCTCCCTCAACCCTTGTATCTCCATGAACCATACCATTTACATGATGTAGATTCTGCATCATCTGTGAAAGATAATGGTTGCTAGCACTAGTATGATCAGAAAGCCCAGCTGGATGAGCGGTCCATTGAGAGACAATCCCAAGCAACTGGTTGGTGAGGTTTTGCTGCTCATGAAGAATTCGGGTCTGAATCTGGCTCATGTCTGCCCGATGCTGATTCAGCAAATCATCAATCCTCTTCTTCCATTCTGACCTTCTATTCATCCTCTCCTGCCATTCTCTCTCATGATTCAACTCTTCCTCTCTTCTTCTTCTTTCCCTCTCGTCACTCTCCTTCTCCAGAGCTTCCCATTCTCGAATTCTCTGCTTCCTCAACTTCTCCTTAGCCTTCTCTCGCTCTTCCATCTCCTTTTCACTCTCTTCCCATTTTCGTTCCCATTCTTTCTCCACCTCCAAACGGACACTCTCTCTCCTTTGCCTCTCACGCTCTCTCTCCAGCTCACGCTGCTCAAACCGAGCCTCCAATTCCCTCAACTGCCCCAACTGGTTTGCAAGAAACCCCCATGCTTTCCTTTCCAAACCTTTCAACACCTTCCTCTTCTTCTTTGAATTGGACCCATTCATATTTACTTCTTCATACACAAAACCAGCGTCCCTGCCCTCCCTAACCTGATCATTCCCATTATAATTCTCCTCCATTTCCTCTCCATCGTACTCAAAACCAAAACCCATCACCCCATTCTCAATGCCATTGATCCCTGCCACTGGAAAATCCCCGTTCCCATCATTATCCATTGTTCCAAACCCCACCATATCCATCCCCCTCTCCATGAAACCCCCACCATTCTCACCATTCATCACCGTCGCCAAATCGGCATTACTCCCATTCCCTATTGGCACGTCCCCGAAAACCTCTTTGTACCTCAAAAAATTCGACCAATGAGTATGTCCCTCCACCCAATCAAATTCCTCCCTATTATTACAGTCCCCCGCGCCGGAATTCTCAGAATCAGGCTTCTTGATCTTTTGCTTGACAAGCAAGTACTGGTGCCTCATGTTCTGGACCTTGGTGGACACGTCCTTCCAAGTCCATTGCCAAGGGTACGCGATAGAATCGCGAGCATGGTGCACCGAATTGACATAACAAGCAATGGGTTGGAATTTCTTCTCACGGGTTTTCATCTTGGCGAGGGTTCCATCAGATACCATCTCTCCATACTTTGAGATTAGGGTTCTCTCTTCTGCTTCAGTCCATTTCTTTCTTCTTGGAGGAGACATCATCTGGACACACCAATCACCCAACAGTAATAATTTTATCTGAAAGTAGATTATTGCTAGTACTAGAATAGCACAGCGAATTGAGTGGCATTTAAGAAGGGCACCCAGATGTAACACGCTGACCCAGATGATGAAAATAAGAGAACCGACTAGGAAAGCGAAGAAAGGGGCTTACCTTCAGGTGGAGATAGCAAAGGCTTAGTGATGGATGGGATTGAATTTGGGACTGATGAAAGCACCAGACTAGGATTTTCTCGGGAAAATCTCGGTACAGAAAGTGGAAAACTGGGCTTGTATTAAAAAAGAGGGAAAATAAAAAGATTAAAAAAAAAATAAGGGAAGCGATTATCTGAATGTTGCGTTCAGAAGACTACTGGGTCTGGGTTTGTTTGAATAGTCGTCTATCTCATCTCGTCTCAATTTATTTTATTATTATAATCTTTTTAAAAATAAAATTATATACTTATTTTAATTTATTTTATTATTATAAATTTTTTAAAAATAATATTACATACAATTCAAAGATATTTAAACTTTATGCACTTAAAGAAAAATAAAATTTATTATTAAAAAAATAAATTTTTATATAAATTTTATATTTATTTATATTTTCTAAAAAAAATACGTGAAATTTACACACTCGAAAATTATAAATATCATTTTTTTCAAATTTTCATATAAAATAAAATAAATAATTTAACTTTTTAAATATCAAAATAAAAATAATATTAAAAAAATATATTTTAACAATATTTTATTTAACTTTTAACTTTAATATAAATTCAACTCATTTAATCTAATTTGGAAGATGAGATAGTTCATCTCATCTCATTTTATTTCCTTCTCAAATCTCATTAAAAAACAAACACTTTTCAATTTCAAATTTTTAATTTTTTATCTAATCATTACAAATTTTCTAAACTTTTAAACAAAATACAAAAAATAATTTAATTTTTTTCAAATTCTAAAAGCTAAATAATATTAAAAAAATAAATTCTAATAATATTTTAACTTTATATTATTTTTATTTAATTTTTTCTCTCTCATTTCTTAAAATCTTATAAAATATCATAAGTCAAATATTTTTATTACTATTCATTATTTATTTTAATATTATTCACATATTTTTCAATTCATCTCATTCTCGAAGCATCCTAACTCATCCTAGAATTACTCGTTTCACATTTCCTCTTTTGATATCTTATTGATCCATCACCTGGCTTAGCCAGTTTGTTGTCGATTCTTTGTTTAAATGCACATATATGGAAGCCTTTTGTTTTCTATCTAGAATCAAATTCTATACCTTAGCTCGTCAAGAATGATTTTACTTTATTGTGTCAATAAATAACCTCAATAAAAAACCTTTCGGACAATTTCCAACAGAGCACGGAAGATTATAAATAATATATCTACTATATATAAAAATGCAAATGTTGGATGTACAGTAGTTTCATCTAACTTTTTCATTTTCAATTTTGCCCATGCTTGTATTCCAAAATTCTGTTCTGTTTCATTTTATTCTTCTTTTGCCGCTATTTTTTTGGTCTTTTTAGGTTTCTAAACATCCGTCTTTTTTACTCATTTGTTTCTAATTTTATTCTTTATTTTATAACCAAATTCATCCGCTTTTGTTTCTCATTTTCTTTCACCGCCTAACTATTATTATCTTCTTACATTTATGATCTTATTGCTTCCTCTGACAAATTAAAACCACCTCAAATCTGGGACCTTAGTATTTTCCTTCATTTTGCTATTGTCACTTTCTTTGCAAAAAAATTTCCGTGTGTTTTGAATTGCTCCTCCTCCTAAATCTTGGCATTCCTGGGCATGCTTCTTATTCTTCTTCTCCAAGTAGAATGTGTGTGAGTTTCTTACACTATGATCACAAAGATCATACACATATCGTTGACAAAAAAAAAATCCAAACAGAATAAAAATCATATTCGCATATGATCATTAGTACTTCACAGTCACAAAAAATAACCCCAACAAAATCAAACGAATACAATGGATATACATGACACCAAAACAGAACCAAAACACGATGAACAAAATCCTATGATTTTCATAACTTCAGTACAAAAATCTTGGTAATATACATAAATTATGTGTACAACAGTAAGGAAATCTTCCGATTTGCTCGCACTTTAGGAGAGAGGGAGACAAGCAACGGACCAATGTATGATAGCAAAAAAGACAAAAAAAAAAAGCCAAATAGAGTGAACAAAACCTCCAAATATACTGAAAATTTTGAAAAAAAAATCTCACATTTGAGAAGATCCATCAGTGGTGTTGTTCATGGTGGCTCGAGAGGAGCACGGCGGTGCTGGGGTGGTTGAGGCCGTAGGTGAGGAATAATGCAAGTGAGAGAGAGAGAGAGAGAGAGAGAGAGAGAGAGAGAGAGAGGGCTTCGGTTGAGTAGGTGATGGCTAGGAGAGGCTACAGTGGAGTTGGAAATGCCGTCGAGGTGGCGGTACGATAGTGCAGCTATGGCCGTGAGGTGGAGAACCCGTTGAGGGAGAGGGCATGGGAGGGAAAGAGGAAGGTTAGCGTGGGCTGGGTAAGGAGGGTATGGCCGAGAGGTGGAGGTCCGGCATGCTCGTGGACAGTGACACGCAGTTATAGGTGGCGGATCTGAGCTGCGACTTGGGTAAATTGTGTAGAGAGAGAGGGCGTCCATGCGAGAGAAGAAGAATGAGCTACGAGCCTTAGGCTAGTGGAAGAGGAAGGGCTCGGTGGTGGTGTTCAGTGGCTGCGGTGGTAGGCCCAGTCCACAGCGGAGGTGGAGACGACGATGAATCTGAGCTACAATGGTAAGGAGCTGTAAGAAGAGAGAAACGGGAAGGAGAGGGAGAGGGGTTGCGACAAGGGGGAGGGCATGCTGATTGGGACACAAGATGGGAAAAAAATAAATAAGTACATCCGAATTAAGATGTGCTTGATAAACGGAGACTGATTAGTAGAAACACTATAATGAAAATAAATAAATAAATAAAAGAGGGATAATATTAGATCCCCCGCTGGGAGCTAACGCTCCCAGTGTTTTATTTTTTTATTTTTTTTCTTTTACTTAATGATTAAGAAATATTTGTTTAATATTATTATGAATTTTTTTACTTTTTTAAAAATGTTTAAAAATATTAAAAAATGGTATAAAAAAAACTAAAAAAAAAGAATTTTAAGCCAAGCAGAGCCCCAGCGGTGTCTGTAGAGGGATCTATAAAAGAGAGTAGCAATCAACGTTTTTCATTTTTGTGGTTCTTTTACAACATTTTATTTGCTTTTATTTTCTTTTTCTTATATGTTTTATTGAAAATAGTATTGTTAATAAATTTCATTTAATGTATTATTTTTTTCCTTCTAAATTTTTCTCTATAAATACTTAATTTATTTCATTTGCATTTATTGTTAGAATATTTTTTTCTTATGTATTTTTTTTTTTTTTACATATTTGCTACTTTTGTTCTTGCTTTATTGTATGTCAATCCGGTTGTTGTCTATTTCCTTTATTTCCAGTGTTCTTTTACTTGTCTTTTACTTTCTAGTATGTTCTCTTCTATCTTATCGGAAAAAATGTTATTTAAATTTCTTTTATATTTATATAAATGCACCTATAGTCAAGATAAATTGTTGACATTATATGTTTGTTGTATGAATATTTCATTTCCTCATGATATTGATTTCTTTTAATAGATTTGTTCTATTATAAGATCTACAATATTTTACTGTAAATGTGTAATTATTGACAGTTGCATTGCGGTCTACATTGATCTCCCATACGCAATATCTGGTATTGTTTTGTGATAGTGAAACTTTTAATCGAAGGGTAAAAATAATATATAAAGAAATAAGAGAGGAAGAAAGAGAGAAGAAAAAAGTTTCACTAAATTTAAAAATTAAACTTTTTTATTTTAATCTAAAAATAATATTTTTCACTATAAAATAAAATGACGAGTTTTAATGAATATTTCTTAGAAAAATAGACTCATCTACGTAAGGAGAGTTTCCTTATATAAAATAAATAAATTAATATTAAATAATCTTTCTAAAAGAATAAAATCATTTAAATAAAATGATTTTTTAAAAATATATTGTTTTCACATAAAAAAATTAATGTTTTACAATATTTTATTTGCTTCTGTGTTGGTTACTTATATATTATTATTATTATTTTCATTTATTAATGATTTTTATTTAATTATTTGTTTAGATATATCATTTGGAAATGTAAATATTCTTTTAGACAAATTTACTCCTTTAATAAGAAATCTGATATTAATAACAAGTTTTATATTTCAGATGTGATATTGATTGTTTAATAATAAATTTTATATTAATAAGAAGTATGATATTCATAATGATGTTACTCAAAACATTGGTAATAAGATATTTTATTTCCTACAATATTTTATTGTATAAATATTGAATTTATTTATTCAATTGGTTACTATTCTTAATATGTTAATATTGTTTTATTTAATAAATATGACTATAAAATTATTGTGTTTTCTTCTTTGACAGTATTTTTTGAACAACTATGTCAAAACAAGCTAAACGTGTTTTCAACCTTCACTGCTATAATCAATCGGGCATTACTCAATCATATACTAGGCGAGAAGGATAATCTTCTGAGTCATGTCCGAAAACATTGCTGTAAGGATCAGAGTCTGCTAATGAAGCCTCTGATTCTTTAGCTGAACATTCACTGTTGGAGTTGTCCTCAATGGATTTCTTCAACAGTTGGAGTAAATCTTTCTTCTTCAATTGGTCAAAAAGAGACTTTTTCTTTGAAGAAGAGGCTGAATCTTGTGAATTTGCAGAATTCTTCTCTTTTGTTGAAGATAATTTTTTCTTCTGCTTGGATGAAGAACTCTTTGATTATAAAATTGAACATTGATCACTTAATCCTAAGATGATTGAATATGTAATCAAAGCTTGCTTTGAGACTTGGGAAGGGGAAGGAAATTCCTCTTTATTTTCCAGATTAGGAACTGCAAGAGGAAAATCTGTTAAAACACGATAAATAATGTCATCTATGTGAGAAGATTTATCCCACCATTTGAGGAAATAATAGCGAACCAAGATATATTCATTTTTGTGTATTGCCATCTACAGATCCAAGGGGTCTTGTATTTGGCACAAAAATGGAGTAAGGGCGGAAGTTTGGTATCTCGTCCTTTCATCTTAGGTTTGCTGGAAATAGCATAGTGTTTGATAGCCTTCTGAAGACTATCAGGAAATAAATCAGTAATGGGGCCAAAGTAATGCCACCATTTCTGAAACCACAAGGGAAAAGTACGTTTGCACTTCTTGTCGAAGTTGAAGAATCAAGAGTGCTGCATACTAGGAGTTTGAAATAAAGGAAACTTTAACCAGGCCTCAATATAATCATAATAATTATACTGAGTATCAGCATCCTTGAGTGTTTTGAAAGTAGAAGGGTGGGTTTCCCATTCTTCTTCCATCATAACAGAAATAATGAAACAATTGTTAAAGATGATCTTTGAGGGATCAACTTTACAATAGATAGGTTTAATGAAGATGGAACTGGTGTTAACCAAGATTCCAAGATAAAAGGAGAGGTTTTTGGCTAGATCTTCGGGGATCCAATGAAAACCTCGAGGAAAGTAATTTGAAGTAATTTAGAAAGGATCTGTTTGTACCGATTTCTCAATGTAAAACAGATTCTGAAATCAAGATTTTTTGAAATATTCTGCCCTATTGGCAGAGGGAAATCTGGGTGCTGCCGAAACCAAGGGGTTTGCATACGGGTCGTATGGCATGGCTAAGGTGGAAGCAAATGAACTTGGGGGAATAGGTCTAGGAACTTGTCCTAGACTGGCAAATCTGTTGGCTATCTCCAGTAGGGAGGAAGCCAAAGTAGATGCAGATACCAAAGGTATAAGCATTGGATAAATAGATGTGGGTGGTGGTGAAGTAACTGGTAGAACAGGTTTCTTCTTCTTACTCATATTTTTTGCAAGAATTCACGGGTAAGAAAATCAGGAATAGAATTATCAGAACTTTTGATAAATTCAATGTCAAAATAAAAAACACTTAAAATAGCTTGCCAACGTGCAAAAATCTGTTTTGATGCAATGTTTTTAACATCTTGTTTTAAAATAGTTAGGGGTGAAAGCCGGTCGGTCCGGACCGGGAAAACCGACCAGACCGACTGTTTCGGTTCGAACCGGCCTTAGAGCCGGTCGGTCTCGGTCCAAGAGATCATCTAAATTTGGTTTTCGGTCCGGTCCCGGTCCTTGCTTTTTTTGGACCGGACCGAATAGAAAATTGTTATTTTTAAATATATTATATATATTATTTTATATAATAATTGTATAATTAATTATGTAATTTTCATCTAAAATATTACCATTAAGTTTAACAATATAAAACTTTAAATTTAAATTAATGTTCTAGTAATTAACTAATGTCAATTAGTTATTATCAATTGATTAAATTCACCATTAACTAATTAGTAGGTGAATTAACTAATTACTAATATAACTATTATCTATGATATGATTAAAGTTATTAGATAAACAAGTCACTAGTATAAAAAAATTTGCATCTATAAGTTTAATATAGCTCACTAATTCATTGACATACTATAAGTCTATATCTCTAAGTTAGTAATAAAATAGTAATTAATATATTAATATAAGTTTAATTAATTATTTTTTGAGTTAATGAAATAATCTACATTATTAATTTATTACATCAATTAGTTTACTTAACTTTAATTATATTAATTTAAATATTTTTTAATTTAAATGCCAAGAAGATAAAAGAATTGGATGAATATATTAGACATCATAGAAAACGGTGCCGTTTAATGTAAATTTGGACCTAAACGGCGCCGTTTAGGTCTAGGGGAAACCAATTTTAAAATCGGGTTGCATGAAACGGCGCCGTTTCATGCAACCCAGTTTATTTTTTTAAACCTAGCCTGTTTGTTAAACGGCGCCGTTTAAAGTTATTTTAACACCAAACGGCGCCGTTTTATCCCTAAACAGAAGGCAAAAGCCTTCTCCCCCCTCAGCTTATCGATTCCCAATTCCCAATTCCCCCCTCAGCTCCTCGATGCCCTAGCCTCTCAGACCCATTTGCCCCCTTCCATCGCAAGCCTTCGCCCCCTTCCATCGCAAACGGTGCCGTCACAGCCCCTCCCGTCGCACCCTACACCTTCCGTGGCACCCTTCCAGTTCCCACAAACCAGCCGGTCCAGTCCCTCCAAACGATGATTCCCACAAACCAGCCGGTCCAAACCCTCCAAACGGTGATTCACACAATCGCACCCTTCTAGTTCCAGTTCCCTCTAAAGGTAATAAATGCCTCTAATTTCCAAATGTAGTATGATTTTTTGGTTAGGTTAGGTATTTACCGTATTTTACAGTTTTACTATTTTCTTCATGTTTTTTTGTTTTTTTTTTTTTTGTTTTTGAAATCATCCTATTTTCTTCAAGCACAACTTGGAATGGGAATAAGCAAAGGCTGCCTAATTTTTATTTTTTATTTTTATATTGTTTGTCATGTAATTGATTTCAATTTATGTTGTTTTAATTTAGTTGGTTTTTGTTGTAGTTGGGAACAATCTTTGGCTTGTATTTGAGTAGTTGGTTACATTTTTCATTTATAATTTATTCAGCAGTAAATGATTGGATAATGGACATTGCCTGTGAATCGTGATGGCTCATGCTTGCTCTTACTTATTAGTTATTATTTGGGACATTGAGTGTAAGTTTAGGGCTTGGCTAGATATATAGTTGAACAATCATTTTATTATTTTTAATTGATCTGAGACTCTAATGTAAAATTATGGTTGATACTATATCAAGAATAGTCTAAATGGCCTACTATATAATTCTAATATTTTTTAATTAAATATGTTTTATGATGATTCAAATTCTTGCAATTCTTCTGTTGTGGATGATAGTCAGATTCCAAGTTGCAATCATGCTCATAGAACACATCTGAATGATCTTTAGCATTATCTGCATGCTTATGCACCAACACCAACTAGACTCCACAACGTTTAAGGGATAATGAGTTTGAATAACAAGTAAACTTAACATTCAGACTTTTCCCTTTTAGCTGGAAAGGTTCTAGAACAGAGTATTCCAACCATTCATGAACTAAACCCCATGAGTGAAATAAACCCCATGAGTATTTTAAGCCTCCTTACAATGGATTAACCAGTCAGGAATCATACTTCCCGGAAATATAATCCCGCCAAAATAGTCATTAAGATGTCCCTGTTAAAAAAATATGTTTCAAACATGTCACATAAAAGGAAAGGGAAAAAGAAAAGAAAGAAACATCAGAGAGAAACATGTGAGAGAGAGAGAGAGAGAGAGAGAGAGAGAGAGAGAGAGAGAGGGGGGGGGTTGAGTGTGAAAGAGATACCTCATGTTATATGTCAAATATCTATCATGCATAGCTAGTAAATGTTTATCCTTTGTTGTTATGATGATTCAACTTCCTAAGTATTAGAATTAAATATTTTTTATGATGATTCAAATTCTTGCATATAAAAGAATTTTTTTTTTTATATCTACCCTTTTTAGTATAATTGAAACTTGAATAAACTACCCAAAAAAAAATCTATTATATGTAAAATGAGCTAAATAAAAATCAAAAAAATTAGAAAAAGAAAACTTGAAATTTCCCAATACTAAACACTTATCTTACATTTCCAGGGGGTTCCAAAGTTTAAAGTAGAAACCCATATGCTTAACCACACGGCTTTGAGAGCAAACTGTTTTTTTTTTTATTTTTTTTTTATTTAGCAAATTTGCTATTTCCCTAAGTTTATGTTCTTACTTTAGGCCATATACTGATTTTTTTTTTGTGCAGTTTATAATATTTACTATTTTTATATAATAATAACATTTATGCAAGTTCATTTACTGACTTTTAGTATTTTTTTGTAGATGGACCAGATTCAAGATTCTACTACAGATGATGTAGAGTCAAGTATGCCTACACAAAGTGGTGCAGCCCTACCTCCACCCGCACCCAATGTAAGTGGTAGACATAGGTCAATGGTTTAGGATCATTTTACTAGAATACCAAACGGTGATCCTAGTAAACCTAGGGCTAAATGTAATTATTGTACTGCTTCGTATGCATGTGATACAAAGACCAATGGTACAAAGTCTATGAAATATCATATTGAAAAACAATGTAAGAAATGTCCTTTTAATAGGACGGATAAGTCTCAAACTACCCTAACTTGGAAGACGGATGGAGGAAGTGGTAGTGGGGAACTTGTGTCTATAGCCTTTAGTGTTGAGGCTTGTAGACAAAGCTTAGCAGAGATGATAATTCTTGATGAATTACCCTTTAGGTTTGTTGAAGGAGAGGGTTTTAAGAAGTTTATGCTTACTGTTTGCCCTAAGTGGGTAACGATTCCATCCCGTGTTATGGTTGCAAAGGATTGTTTTAGTGTGTATATGAGGAAAAAAAATAAGTTAAGAATTGCTCTTCAAGGGCAACGAATTTCCCTCACTACAGATACATGGACATCCGTGCAAAATCTCAATTATATGTGTCTTACTGCACACTTTATTGATGATAATTGGAATCTACACAAGAGAATTCTTTCTTTTTGTTTGGTTGAGAATCACAAAGGGGATACACTTGGTAAGGCCATTGAGATGTGTTTGCATGATTGTGGGCGACCAAAATATCTTGCTATCACACTTGATAATGCAAGTTCTAATAATGGTGCAGTTTCTTATTTAAAGAAAAAAACCAAGTATAGGAAGGATACTATTCTGGAACATGAATTTTTGCATGTTCGATGCTGTGCCCACATCTTAAACTTAATTGTTCGTAAAGGGTTGAGGGAATTTGATGAGTCTATTGCGAAAGTGAGAGGTGTTGTAAAATATGTGAAGTCTTCACCTCAAAGGTGGAGTATGTTTAAAAAATGTATACAGTTGGAAGAAATTACGTGCAAAAGTGACATTTGCTTAGATGTACCGACTAGGTGGAACTCCACCTATCTTATGCTAGAGAGAGCTTTAAAATTTCGAAGAGCGTTTGAACGGTTGGAAGAAGAAGATTCGACTTTCCTTACTAGTATTGGAGATGATGATGAGGATGATGAGGACGATGTGGAGCAAGTAGTGAATAGGAGAACGTCAAAAAAGTTGGGGCCTCCCAATAATATTGATTGGGAGAAGGCAAGGTTGTTTGTAAAGTTTCTTAAACTATTTCATGATGCAACTTTACGCTTTTCGGGGGGTTTGTATGCAACTTGCAACTCATTTTTTCCGGAGTTAGCTACAATATCTGATGCAATTGATTTGGAGTGTCAAAATCAAAACCTTGTGGTGGGATCAATGGCCACAAATATGAAGAAAAAATTTAACAAATATTGGGGCAACTTGGATAATATGAATATGTTGTTGTTTGTTGGGATTCTTCTTGATCCTCAGTACAAGATGCGATATCTTGACTTTGAGTTGGAAGGGATGTATGCCCATGATCCCACAAAAGCAGTTGATTTGAGTTGTAAAGTGAAGAATACTTTAACCCGCATGTATGAGGCATACCTTGCAAATGAAGAAGTGAGCAACTCTTTACAATAACAACAGGAGCCTAGAAGTTTCTCACGTGAAGATGTACATCTTACTGGTGAAGATGGTGCAAGTAAAGACGTGGATGTTCGTGCACAAAGAATGACCATATTTAAGCAGCGATTGCAGTCGGAAAACTCTTTTGAAAGTAAGTCAAAGGTTGATAGATACCTAGATGAAAAGTGTGAGACAGACAGTGCAAGTTTTGACATTCTAGTTTGGTGGAAGGTTAACTCATTTAGATATCGTGTGCTTTCAAAAATTGCACGCGATGTACTTGCAATACCAGTCTCTACAGTTGCCTCTGAATCTTGCTTTAGCACGGTGGGTCGTGTTCTTGATCCTTTTCGAAGTAGTTTATCTCCAATGATGGTTGAGGGCCTCATTTGTACACAAAATTGGCTTCGTTCTTCATCTACTCCAATCAGCCTTAGGACTATAATGGATGATGTGGAGGATTTTGAGAGGCAGTTGGATATGGGTATGTTTATTATTTACTTCATTTTATAACTTTTATAATCTATATATGTAGTGAAAATTTATATAAATTGTGATTTTTTTTCCTTTATTGTATAGCACTTGCTCAAGAGCGTGAAAATTCTATGGAGGCGTCAAATACAATGTCTACATCTAATGCAAATTCATGAGGTGAAAACTTGAATTCTTTTCTTTAAAATTTCATATTACTTTATTCAATTGTGACTTGTTCAATTTAGTTTTAATTTTGTATTGTCTCTCATTGAACTTTTGTGTCCTATTTGGCAGTATTTCGTTTGGTGATGAAAGCTTTGACGAGATCAAGTGTTTGCCATTTAGAGATCAAATCTATGTTATTTGTTATTTGTATTAGTTATTATTTAGTCATTTGTAATTCGTAATATCACTTTATTAGTTATTATGGCTAGAAGCCTAGATGCATAGATTGTGAATTGTAATATTTTTTGTGTCATTTGCTTAACTTTTTTTGGTTTCTTATTTTTTTTTCCCTTTTATACGAACTTTTGGATGTTTAGTTGGCATGTTTAGTTGGATGTTTAGTTAAGAATTAGATGTACTCTTCAACTTTTTTCTTTTTCTTTTGAAATATGGATGTTTAGTTGGCATAGAATTAGATGTATTAAATATCATTTGATATAAAATATTGCTTGTATATGAGGATTTGACATGAATTGCTGGATTTTTTATTTTTGGATGTAAAAGTGGTGCTCTTGAGGTTTTAATGAAGTCTTGGGTCCTTTGCAAGTCATTAATTTAGACATTAAGTCATGGTTCTTTAACTTCTTTTGCAATTTATGGGTCTTTTTTAATTTTTCTTATTTTTTTTCCTTGTAAAATCTTTTATTCAAATTTATTGTATATAGATAATTTTATTTTTATGCTTAATTTTATTTTGCATCCAAATCTTTTTTTTTAAGGTATTTTTTGACTTAAAATTAGATAAAATATTAATGTGATTTCACTGTTGGGCCGATTGGGCCCATGGGCCACATGGCCCATATTTGGACCGACGGACCGAACCCCCCCCGAAAGGGACCGACCGGACCGGTCCTTAGTGCATTTCAGTCCGGTCCAGGGTGGGACAACCCTGGACTGAATTGGTCCGGTCCGGTCCGTAAATCCACCTGCGGACCGACCGGACCAGACCGAATTCACCCCTAAAAACAGTTTTAGCGGTTTTGCAATCAATCCGCAAAAGAAATTGTTGGTTAAGCAAATCACTTTGAAATTTAGAAATGCATAGTACTATAGATAAAATATATTTCTTAATAGTACTATAATTATGCTGTGCATGATTCCAAGTTCAAGAGTGGAAGCAAACAATCTGTTTAGAGGAACTAGGCGAAACATTTTGTTTCAGGATGCCGCCATAGCCTACGTCTGAGGCGTCAATTTCGACAATCTTCAAACTGTTTGAAGTAGGAATCGCAAGACATGGAAGAGTTTTGACATGTGTCTTGATTTGTTTAACAATATTAGTGTAAACATCAGTCCACAGAGAAGGATTGGAACGCAATCTCGCAAAGAGAGAACGACATTGTTTTCTCATATCCTTGTAGAAATATGAAATATAATTTAAAAAACCAAGAAATTTTTGTGAAGGATGACATTAAGAAATTTGTCAGCAAATTCAATAACTCGTTGGATGAGCCTGATTTTGCCTTCAAAGATGTCATAACCAAGGAATCTAATCTTGGTTTGAAATAATTTAATCTTTTTTGCAGAAACAAGTCAATTTCTTTTGATGATCTAAAGAAATGTTTGAAAGTGTTTCCAGTGTTCATCAATAGATTTGAAAAATACAAGAACATCATCTATATAGACGATGGTGAAATTAGTGTATGATAGGAAGATATCATTCATGATATTTTGAAATTCACTAGGAGTGTTTTTGAACCCAAATGGAATCACATTCCACTCATAGTGAACAAAAGGAGTAGTGAAAGTAGTCTTGTACCTGTCTGACTCCCTAATTTGGATCTGCCGAAATCCGAACTTAAGGTCAAACTTGGAGAAAATAGCTGCATCACTTAACCTATGAACCAAGTCATTCTTGTTAGGGATGGGATACCGAATCCATTCTAACACCTTGTTCAATGGTTTGTAATTAATGACTAAACGGGATGCTCAATCTTAGCATTTTTCTGAACATAAAAAGCAGTACACAACCAGGGTGACTTACTACACCTGACGATATTCTTAGCAAGAAGATCCTGGATTTTAGCTTTGTAAAATTTCAAAGTTTCTCTATTCATTTGAATAGATCTTGCTTTGGTTAGAATTAAATTTTCAGAAAAATCTTTAACATAAGGTAAATAAACAACATGTTTCTTCCTCTACCAGAAAGCATTGGGAAGTTCCGAGCAGATTTTAGAAATTAAAGTTTTTTGAAAATCTTCAATTTTTTATCTAAGTAAGGAATCGTGCAGATTATCAGAAACACGTTTGAACTTGATTTCTTGTTTAAGAAAATCTAAATGTTTTCTTTTTGTAGAAAACAAAAACACAAATTTTCTAGCAGTGTCACGTTTAAACTTAAAAGCAAACTTAAATTTAACTTTCTGTCCAAAGGGGTCGATAGTGATCCCATCGGCTTCAGAAAGGAATGGATAAATGATGTTAATAAAATGCATGCCAAGAATAACATCATAGGTCAAATTCTTAACAAATACAAAAGTAATTTTAAAACAAACATTGTCCTGGCAAACGTGAGCCGTGTTCAACTCATAACGAATCTTCATCTTAGATTCGTTTGCCGAGAATAAATTCTCTTCGGACTTTTCAAAATAAGAGGTAGGAACTAAGCCTTGTCGAATATAATTAAATCCGCTCCTGAATCTATCAAAACAATAGCAGAGAATTTGTACTCATGATTAACAACAACCTCAACCAAACAAAACCATTTATGTGGAACAGAACAGTGAAGTAAGCAAATATCCTTAGTTGGACTAGAGGGTTCAGCATGGTCTGACTGGTTTGATTCTTCACCAGAAGGACTGTCATGATCAAATTCTTTATCCAACTTTAAACATGCTAAATCTTGTTTAAAAGAAGCATTTTCATATTTGAGAGTCCTGATCTCTTCTCTGAGTTCAGTAATCTATTTTTTAACAAGAGATGCTTTATGCTGCAAATCTTTTAATGAAATCTCTTTGGGTTTTTGTTTTTGAAAGCATCCCAAAGTTTCTTCAAAAGAAATCTTCCCTTTAGAGGATGATGGCTCTTTACGAGTCATTGTCTCCTTGAGATTCTTGAGATATTTCTCTTTTAGCTCAGGGTCTTGAATCTGTGAGATGATAGAGATGAGCGTGTTTTCATATTCCTGCTCTTTACTCAAAATAGGTTCTTGTTTTCTTTCACAGTCTAAAATATTGATTGTTTTGACTTTAGAAATACAACAAGAATCATTGCAACCAAACTTAATATTTGGTGAGTTAGAATGATCAGAGTCTGAGTGGTAATCTGAACCACTATAACTAAATTCATCCTCATCCGAAGATGTAGGAGATCTATGCTCGAGTAAACGAAACAGATCTTCTTGATCAACGGCATTGATATTAACTCATTAAGCTTTTTCTTAAAACCTTGTGGCTTCTTTGTACACTTATTTGCATAGTGTCTAAGTTGGCCACAATTAAAACATGTTCCCTTTGCAGAGGTTTTTGAAACATTTTTCTGAAATGGTTTCTTTAAAGTTAAAACAGACAACATATTTTTATCAAATAAATTAACAATTAAATCAGGATAGTACTTAAAATGAACAGGTCCATCAATAAGAGAAATTTGAACTACTCCTAGAACACTATCATTAAATTTCTTAAATCTGCCATCATGCAAACATAGAAGAACACAAGCATCAATACCTTTTCTAACTAAAGGTACTATAGCAACTTGAACAGAAGTAATATGCATAAACTTAAACCTTTTTCTTGAAAAGATTTTATCATTTTCTTTTGAAATAGAACACATTGTTCATGTGTTCTGGAAATAGGAAAAGTCTGTTCTATGGTTTTCACCTAGAACAAGTTTTTCATTTTTGATTGAAACCATGTGTGAGAATAAAGAGAATCAATTTTGATTTTTAGCATATGCCATTGTTCATTTGAATCATTTTATGAAATCTCACAATCTTCTTCATTAATAATATTAGGAGGCAAACCTGTCTCCTTTTGACCAATTGAAGAAGAAAGATTTACTCCAATTATTGAAGAAATCCATTGAGGACAACTTCGACAATGAAGGTTCAGCAAAAGAATCAGAGGCTTCATCGGCAGACTCTGATCCTTACAACAATGTTTTCGGACATGACTCAAAGGATTATCCCCCTCGACTGGGAGATGATTGAGTAATACCCGATTATTTTCATCTTTTCAATGAAAATATGAAAATGTCTGATTATTTAAATATTATATATTATATAATATATATAGTTAGGACGGTAAACGAACTAATTCGTATGATTGCTTGTCGGATGTTGTTGAACTCAACTCAAATTGAGATTTACTCATGAAAATCTTTAGAGAGGAAGAATAAATCTCTTCATGTTAAATAGTTAGTAAAGAGGAAGAACAACTCTCTTTAAGAGATGACAAGAATAATGTTCAATGAGAATAAATTGCCTAACTATTTTTGGGCTGAAACAGAAGTATTGCATGTTAAATAGAGTTATGTTAATGTCTAAATTAGATAAAACCCCTTTTGAGCTTTGTAATTGGAAAAAGTCTAACATTAGTTACTTTAATGTATTTAGATGCAAATGTTTCATTTTGAATGACCGGAATAATTTAGGCAAGTTTGATGCAAAATCTGATTAATGTATCTTTTTTGAGTATTCTATTATTAGTAAAGCTTGTAGAGTCTTTAATAAAAAGATTTTGATTGTACAAGAATTTATTTATGTAGTATTTGATGAATCTAATCTCATCTTTTCCAAGAAATTTGTTGATGAAAAAATAGAAGCTATAAATAACATGGAAAGCCTCAAACTCAATAAAGAGACTACAACAAAGGAAGTTTAACATGGAGACATCGGGAAAGATTATCAAAACTTAATGCAGTATACAACCAAACAATGGAAACTTGTGAAAGATCATCCAACAAAACAAATTTTAGGAGAACCAAAACAAGGTGTAAGTATTCGATCATTTCTTAGAAATGATTCCAATTATAATTCAAAAATATTGATGAATCATTTTTTGATGAATTTAATATTCTAGCCATGCAAGAAGAGTTAAATCAATTTGAAAGAAATGATATTTAACATTTATTCCTAGACACAAAAATCATATTATTACTGAAACAAAATGAGGTTTTAGAAATAAGAAACATGAGTTCGGAGTTATCACTATAAACAAGACTCGACTTGTAGATCAAGATTTCAATAAAAAAAAAAAAGAAATCGATTATAATGAGACATATGCACTAGTCGCAAGATTAACAATTATTCAAATGCTACTTGTTTATACTTGTTATAAAGATTTTAGACTTTTTCAAATGGATGTTAAAAGTACTTTCTTAAATGGTTTTATAAATAAAAATGTATATGTTGAACAACCTCAAGATTTTGAAAATTATATATCTCCAAATCATATTTTCAAATTCACAAAATCGTTATATGAATTCAAACAAGCTCCTAGGGCTTGGTATGAGAGATTTAGTGATTTCTTGATTGAAAATGGTTTTTCAAGAGAAAAGAACAATACAACTCTCTTCATTAAATATGAAAATGATGATTTTTTTTTTATTCAAATTTATGTGGATGATATAATATTTGATACTACTAATGAAAATATATGCCAAGATTTTGCTAAGAGTATGTGGGAAGAATTTAAAATGAGCATGATGGGAGAACTTAACTTTTTTCTTGGATTTCAAATCAAGCAAGCAAAAAGTTGAACATTCATTAATCGGTCAAACTATATAAAAGAATTACTCAAAAAGTTTGATATAGAAGGTATAAAGGAAATTGGAACACCAATAAGTCCATCTACCAAACTTGATAAGGATAAAACCAGTAAGCTAGTCAACTCAAAGGTATATTGAGGTATGATTGGTAGTCTATTATATTTGACAACCAGTAGATCGGATATTATGTTCAGTGTATGTTTATGTACATGTTTTCAATCTTTTCCAAAAGAATCTCATTTGACTGCAATTAAGTGCATTCTTAGATATCTTGTTGGTACAATTGACCTGGGATTATGATATCCTATGCACACTTTTTTTGATCAAATTACCTACTTAGATGTAGATTATGCTAGTTACAAAATTAATTGAAAAAACACTAGTGGAACATGTCATTTATTAGGTTATGCATTTATTTCATGGTTTAACCTACATAAGGAAGGAGAGCTCAATATCTCTATAGGTACATCTAAAAAATTTTAAGTCCATTTGTGATAATCTTGTAGCTATTGGGCGACCCGTGAGTGTTAAGCTCAAGGTGTTTGTCCTACTCAACGGACTCAACCCCAAATATGAGCCCTTCACCACCACCATGTTCAAGCCACCGATGCCTTTCTATTTCGAGGTGATGCCGCTGCTGCAAGGGTTCGAAATTAGAAGCCAACTGCACCAGATGTACAACGCACAACACGCTGCATTCTATGGCTAGACTTTGGGTCCCGGCAAAGGAAAAGGGAGACCTTGGTCCTCTTGTGGACGTGGCTTTTCCCAAGTCACACAAGTGGAACGTCTGAGCCCTCAACAAAGTGGGCCCAAAAATCAACCCAGACCAAATTCTGGATATGCACATGAAAATATTAGAGACAATGCTTGTATTCTGACCTGTCAAATATATGGGAAGCAAGGGCATACCACAATTAAATGTTGGCACCGATTCGATCATGTTGTTCAACCTAATGATATTCCTCAAGCATTGGCTACCATGACCCTCAAAAATAATATTCATGATACCGACTGGACAGCTGATACAAATGCTTCTGCCCATATGATGGGTAATTTAGGTATGCTTTCAAATCTTCGTCAATATCTTGGTAATGATGCTATACTAATTGGTGATGGTAGTCTTCACATAATAAGGCACATCCGTGACACCTTTATTAAATCTGGTAACTCATTTATTAAATTAAAAGATGTTTTACTTGTTCCTGACTTAGCAAAAAATTTATTATCAAATAGTTAGTTAACCTCTAATTATCCTTATGATTGTGAATTTTATGGTGTTCATTTTTCTATTAAGAAAAGGGAAACCAACCGCACATTACTGAACGACCGACGGAAGGGTAATTTATATGTGTTGTCCCCACCTTTTGAAGCACACTTCTCAAATTGCTTTCGCACAATTTCTAAGGAAGTTGGGACATCTTCAAGCTTCCACTCTTCAAGTTTTACATTTTAAATGTCTTATTTCGGTTATTAGAAAAAATAAAAATAACTCTATTTGTGAGAGTTGTCAACTAGGAAAAATGAGCAAACTTCATTTTTTTAATATTCTCATGATGCTTTCAATGTATTTGATAAAATTTACTGTGATTTATAGGGACTCACTTCAGTTTTATTTGTTGGTAAATTTCAATATTATTCTTGTTTTGTTGACACCTTCACCAAATATATGTGGTTTCTTCCTTTGCAAAAGAAATTTGATTTTTTTTTAATGCATTTCTCTTATTTGAAAAATTAGTTAAAAGACAATTCGACAAAAAAATTAAAGTTTTTTAAATTGATGGTAGTGGCAAATTCACTAACCATCAACTAAATTAGCATTTAAAAAAAAAAAATTCTTCATCAATATTCATGCCCTTACACTCTCGAACAACAACAATATCGTACAATTCGTGAACTTGGTATGACTTTACTTTTTCAAAGTTGAGTTCCTAAACATTTTTGCGTCAAAGTGTTTTCAACTGCTGTTTTTTTGATAAATCATCTCCCTTCTACTACTTTAGAACTTCATTCTCCATTTTTTCTTTTCCATGGTCACTACCCAGACTATATACCTCACTTAGGATTTTTGTCTCAAAATGCTATCCTTATACTTGGGATATTAAACAAAACAAGTTTAAACCCAATACCCTTCCTTATATATTTATGGGTTATAGTGACAAACATCAAGGTTATAAATTCTATCACCCTACATTTCATCGAACCTTCATTTCTCAATATGTTGTTTTTGATGAGTCCTCATTTCCTTATAAAAAACTTGGAAATTTTCATCTTCCCTCCCCTAGCGATCAAATTTTATCTATCTTTATTGATTGACATTCTGCTAACAATTTTACTTCTAATTCTATGGATGGTTCTAGTGTTTCCTCTATGTAGGTACCTCTTTCACCACATATCCCCACACTACGACGAGATTGACCACATTCCTTTGTCACCTTTGCCTTTTATGCAAGAAGCGCCCCCCCATTCAAGCCACCAACACCTACTCCACCAAATAGTGATACACCCACCTCACAACCTTCTTATCACACCATGGTAACTTGATCTCAATTTGGGATTCACAAACCTAATCCTAAGTATGCCCACTATCATTCTCTAATCGAGCTCCCCAAGAAACCTAAGACAATCCGCTCTGCTCTTAACCATGTAGGTTGATCCAAAGTAATGCAAGAAAAAATTCAAACTCTTCATGAGAACAAAACTTGGACACTTGTACCTCACTAACGTCAAATGGATGTTTTTGGATGCAAGTGGGTATTCAAAACAAAAATCAAGGTGGATGGTACCCTAGATCGACTTAAAGCTCAGCTTGTTGTCAAGAGATTCCACCAAATTGATGGTGTCTATTACACGGAGAAATTCTCTCCTACCATAAAACCATGCACCATACGGATCGTCCTCAACCTTGCTCTTATTCATAATTGGGACATTCGCCAATTCGATGTTAATAATGCTTTTCTCTAACGTGACCTTCAAGAGGATGTATTTATGGAACAACCTTCAAGTTTTATCCATCCAACTCTTTCTTCTCATGTGTGCAAATTAAATAAAGTATTATATGATTTAAAATAAGCATCTCGTGCTTGGTTTGATAAATTTAGTAATTTTTTTAATTGGTTATGGTTTTTCTTGTAGTTTCGTTGACGCCGCTCTCTTTATTTATAATTTCTCTATAAGAACAATTTATTCATTACTTTATATTGATGATATAATTCTCACAGGTTTCAACCCCATGCATCTCAATACTTTCATTTATGCTCTTGGGCAATAAATTGCAATGAAAGATCTTGGTCCTTTGCATTATTTTTTTGGAATTCAAATGACCCACAATTCAGATGGCCTTACACTATCTCAGGCTAAGTATGAGCTTGAGATTTTGGATCTTGCTCAAATGAAACATTGTAAACCTATGGGTACACCTATGATGTCGAAAAAGAAAGGACTCGCAAGTGATGTCCCTTTTCCTGATCCGAGTTATTATTGGAGTATTGTTGGGGCACTTCAATATCTCACTCTTACTCGCCTTGATTTAGCATTTACTGTTAATTTTGCATCCCAATTTTTGCAATTTCCTAGTAAGGCTAATTACAAAATGGTAAAGCGTATCTTTCGTTATTTGTATGGTACTCTTGATATCGGTATTCATTTTAGTTCACATTCTACACTTAACCTCTATGCATTTTTTGATGTAGATTGGGCAAGTTGTCATTTGTCGCTCCACCACAGGCTACTGCATTTTCTTAGGAAGAAATTGCATTTTCGAGTTTGCCAAGGAAAAAAATACAATATCCCAGTCTAGCTCTAAAGCAGAATATCGAGCCATGTGGAGCACCACTGCAGAAATTACTTGGATTTCATTTCTAGCACGTGATCTTGGTGTTACTCTCCCATAGGCACCAATTCTATTCAGTAATAATCTTAGTGCCTTACATATGATTGTCAATCCTGTTTCCATGCCCAGAGTAAGCACATCGAGATTGATTATCACTATGTGAGAGAACATGTTGCTTTTGGTCTTCTTTGTACCCGACACATTCTGGCATCTTCTCAACTTGCCGATATTTTCATCAAGCCTCTTGGACATCCTGCGCTTCACTCTTTACGAACCAAAATTGGCCTTATATCTCAGCACAATTTGTGGAAACTATTGAAGATACTCAGTAGATCACACCAACGGCTACAAAACCATACATGGAAACAAAGACACCCAATGGCTATAGGCAAATATGGAAACAGAGGACTGATTCTCATCTATTTTCCAATTATAATTCAATTGTAACGTTAAACTATAATACATATTTTCCTTACACACATCTATACAGTGAATCTATATATTGAAAGGCTCTCCAATATGCTCTCACGCTTTGTGCAACATTGCGTCAAATAGCTTGTATTCAATTCTCTTTAGTCTTTTCACTAATTATTAAGAAATTAATGACCCATCTCGATCATCAATATTGTCGGTATGGAATAGGATAGCATCTCTTACTAAAATATTTATTTAGTCATGTATAGTATATAAGCATGGTTAGTTTTCACCATATTGTATATCTTTAAAGGAGTTTATGTTAATAAATGTAAGATGATTGAATACTCTATATATATATTATAAATAAAATAAAGAGAAAGTCTTGGTTAGAGAAAAATGAAATAGAGAAATAAATCTTTATATCTCTGATCTCTCTCTAAGTTGAGTCTCTATTTATGATAAAATATTATATTAATGGCATAATACCTTCTTATTCTTCTCTAATTCGTGGTGGAGGTACCCTTTGATACCCACCCAATGAAATATATGATGAGAGGCTGAGATAATGATTTACACTCCTTTCGATCATGGTTTGTTAGGTAGCCACATCATGCATATTGATGAGTGCACGAAAGTACGTTCTGATCATTACTTTTACGAGTTTAATTGCTAGATTATATGTATTATTTAGGCATTTTGATTATATTTTTTCAAATTAAACTTTAATTTCATAATGCCCAAGTTTTGATTCAGTGTCTAATGATTTTATTGTAGGAATAAATTTAAAAATGATTAACTTAAAGTCTAGTTAATAAGGAAGAAGAGAACAATCAAAGGAGAATTTCATACATCCAAAGTTAAAGAAATTTGAGTCATAAACAAGGAAGGAAAAAGCAATTAATGAAAAATATTTAGAATCAGCAGCCTCTCTGAGTATCTATTATTATTATAGTCATATCTTCCTCTATTGATATTCGATTGAGGCGATTCAAGATGTGTTAGATATATAACTCAATGGGCTACATTTTCTCTAGAAATAAATATTTTCTATTTCGGTATTTTACTAAGCAAAAAAGGGCCCGCAATATGCATCTGGAAATCTAGAGTATTGGCTACAGAGTTTGTGCGCGATTTTCTTTCCATATTAAGGATAGCTCGTGAAAATGAAGGAAAATAAAGAGCCAACGGACAAAAAAAAAAGGTCCTTCTAGTTTTTGAGAGAGAGGATGTTAGGGTTTGGAGAAACTCATATTCCAGAAAAAGAATTATTCTTCTTTCCAATAAAGAGCTAATTCCTTATTGAGGCTAGGGATGAACTTGCTTGAATGATGATAATTTCAATTCTATTGAATTTGTGTGATAAAATTTTTTGTTGATACAATTATTATGTATCATCTCTTATTAGTCTTATTTTTATTGGGATAATTTTATAGCCAATATTTTTTATAGATTCAGTCATACTTTCTCTATGGGATTGTTAAGGTGCTTATGATCTGGTTGTTGATCTTATTCATGTGATTCTCTGCTGCAGTATTGCTATTAAGTGTATTATCATCTTTGAATCTAAGTCTAATAGGATAACAATATGTGCTTTCAAAAGAAGAATGGTTTTCAAGAATTACATTTGAACAAATTGGTTATAAAGATATATTTTCTGATTAGAGAGTCTGGTATTACGATCTCTAATTGAGTATCTAATGAATCTGATATGGATAAAATTATCAAGTTTAAATAAGGGACTCCCAATACTTCATTGCTATTAATTTTGGTCAAATTTTTTCATTATTACATTTTGGCTCTTTTGTTTATTTCTTTTCAGAAAGGATTTGTTTTACATTACTACTTTGATTTTTGTTTTATTAAATTTTTAGTTTCTTTGTTTATTCTACTATTTTTTTAATTTGTCTTTCTATAGACTCGACACCCCAAAGCTGTGCTATAACTACCGCGTTATTATTTGGGCATAATCACATGTATATAGGGGTAGCAATATGTGATACAATCCGTTAACTCAACATGAACACAATACGAAATTAGTAGATTTGGGCTTGAAGTTAACAGATTCGGATCAAAATGAGTTGATCCATTAAAATATAATTAATTAACAGGTCACTAGCGGGTCAACCCCCTTGATCCATTAGTAACCCGTTTAGACTTGTTAAAGTTTTTACTCAAAATAACAATTATATTATTTTTAATCTAAAAGCAAAAATACCCTAACCCTATTTCGTATTTCCTAACACACACACACACACACACACACTCTCTCTCTCTCTCTCTCTCTCTCTCTCTCTCTCTCTCTCTCTCTCTCTCTCACTCTCTCTCTCTCTCTCTCTCTCTCTCTCTCTCTCTCTCTCTCTCTCACAGAGTTCTCAGTTGAGTTAGTTCTCACGAGTCATGATCACTTCCGACACTTCCTCTAGATTATAATTTTGGTTTTCTATTGTTTGGATCGTAGTTTTAGACTTATATAGCTAGTTTTATATTTTTGGAAGATATTGTGATTTTAAATTTTATGTAAAATTATATTAATCAGGTCAAATGGATTATTTGGATTAATTCAACTCTTTACATAAACGAGTTGATACGAGTCGAAACGGATTGTGTCGTATCGATATATTTTTAATTAATTCATAACGGTTCGTTTCATGTCAACCCGTTATTTTAAAGGGTCATGTTAGAGTTTGAAAATCTGACTTGTTAAGCTTAACAAGTCGTGTTCGGGTTGACCCACATCATATAATATATACGACACAAACAAGATCCATTAATACAATTTGCTAGCATATATACTATAAGTGGAGGCTAGTACACCTTTTTAATTTTTGGTTTTTTGATTTTGTTTTTAATTTATAGTGTTTTGGTGGTTACTTTTCAGTTTTGGTTTTTGATATTTTTTTGTTTAGGTACCGTACTACTTGTTGATGCATTTCACTGGCTAAACAGTTTGGTCAACGTCAGATGATGATCCTCCCGTCTCATATGATGGGTCTTAGATATATATATATATATATAGGAAAATTCTTATTGCAGGCCTAAATGAAACGACAATGTTTTATTATTAAATGAAATACTACGTTTCACCCCATCGCCCCGTCGCTTTGTACGAAAAGTCACTTCGTAAATTTGTGAAGATGTTTTCAATACTTACGGTTTGAGTTATCTGGTTTGAATACATTTGTCTAGTTTGATAAATCTAGTTTGAATGCAGATGGCTACATTTATCTGGTTTGATAAATCTCGTTTTATTCTCTTTTCTTTAATTTGCCTCCATTTTCCTTATGTTCTTTCTTTTGTTTGAAGCAGATTCATCTTTATTTTTCTCTCCGAGAATATAGAGCATGAGACTATTGAAAGTTTAATTAAATTTTCTAGAGCAATCAAATCAAGTGCAAAAGTTTTTAGCACAGTACTGTAATAAGTTTTAGCACAAAAACTGTGTACACAGATAGGAAGATGCCAAAATACAACCAAAGCTACACAAGGGGAACAATGCCATATGCATCCCTCTTCTTTTTCTGAGTCAATTCCAACTCTTTATTCTACTCCCTGAAGACACAGATTTACGGTAGGAGTAATAAACAAAATTTCTTTTGTAATTTTAACTTGAGTTTTTTTTAGTTTTTTGGTTCAGATTTGAGGTTCTCATCTTGTAGTCTTCTTTCTACTTGCTCAAATCTGAACAAAATATGCATAAGACACCAAAAATCAGAAAGAAAACAAACCTTGAGTGTGACTCTGTCCATGGTGGAGGTGGTTGTTCTGTTGATGGTGGAAGAGATTGGGATGTGGTGGTCGATGATGGTGGAGATTTGGTCGGGGGCACCGCAGAGGCGTATTGCAGAAGAGATTGAAATGTTTTTTCGCCTGTTTTGCTTTAAGTTGAAAAGAAGGGTGCTATAGTCATTTCTTGCTATAAAATGGGGGCAGTTTAGTCATTTTACATATTGAGACTGCAATACAGTCCTATTGAGAGGATTGTATATAGCACCATTCATATATATATATATATATATATATATATATATATACACACACAAGAAATAAGCTCATTTTAAGTGATATAAGTCACTAGAATTACTAGGAAAAATTACAAGAATTGAGTATTTTCGGCTACTTTTAATCGCCCACAAGTAACCGCTTCTAGAGAGCAAAGTAAAATTTTTTCCAACGATTTTAAAAATTGACAGAAATGTCCATTATTTCTGACTAGAATAATAGCCGATAATTTTAATAAAATGTTGTTGCAAAAGGTTTGTGAAAATTTATCATGAGTTGCCAACTTTATTTTTGGCGATGGATTTTCGTAGCAAATAGTCTTATATTTGCCAGAATAGCTTCCTGGTGTTTTGGTTTTCGCCACAAATGGTCTTGCATTCGCCGAAATAGCTTCCTAACGTTTTGGAATAGAAAAAATTTATTCTTGGTTGTACGTGATTTTTTCTTCCTTGATATTTATTTCTTTTATGATAGGTAATTGCTTGTTAATAAATTAAAAAATGCTAGATTTGAAGAAATTTATATTTGCTTGCCAACATCATTCAAATAACCTCAACATACATATTTGAAATTCACTACTTTTTAGTTTTGAGTTTTACAAAATGCCATCCAATATATCACAATGAAATGTAAATTTGCAAGTGGAATTCTTTTTTCTTGAGTTCAACTTTGATTCCATCTTTGACAGCTTCTAAAACATTTTTGCTTTGTATTTCTTAATACTCTAATTCAATCCTATGAGAAACAAGAGGACAAAATATATTGACACAAATATTTTTCCAAAATTAAAATAACAACTTTTTGCGACAATAATTATATTGCCAGAAATAAAAATAGCCGCAAATATTGTTTTTTCTTATAGTGGTAATTTGTTTGGAATACTCATTCATGGTTACTTGATAATAAAATTCATTATAAAGCCTACCTCCACAAATCTTGAATTTAAAATTTATTATAAATAGAGTTTGATATAGGCTATTCATTCTCATTAAACTCTCTACAATTATTCTCACGGAGTTCTCTCTATAAAATCGTCTAGAGGCTTCTAGCTCTTTTTTCCCTCCTACAAGTCCATCCTAGCTCTCAAAGGAAGCCAATTGCTCTCTGTGTTGCTTCCCCCTCATTTTCATTGTTTTATATCTTGTCATCGATCCAGCTTTAAATATCATCTTCTCTTTATATTTGATCAAATCTTATCTTTATCCGACCTTCTCTCATTTTCATCCTAGTATAGTGAATTTTAATCTCTCATAGATTTTTGGTGTGCTTAACACATGCACTAATTTATCCCAATGATCTTTATGATTTGATGTGGCGTAATATACATGGGCATTCGCTGGCCGCTGTGTTTGAGGTGTAAATTAGGAATGTGCTACAATTATATTGATACTAAACCTGGGCTGCTGGGAGGTCGGGTCCTTCTCTTTCTCCTTTGAGTAAGAGTGAGGTTTTTAGTCTCCTTACGTCTGTAGGGAGAGTGTGTCTCTCATGTGAGAGCTACAGTCAACACAGTCCATGGTTATGGAGGAAGAGGATCTCTCTAAGAGGTGAGAGAGACTGCATCTATCTCATGAGGAAAGCAAGGTGTTTCATGTCTCGAATGAAGGTAAGTCAGGTAACTCTATAAGGTGGAAGTACTGTATTATTGGTGGCATTCTGGCGGACAAAGGAATAAGCAATGAAGCATTTCGGGTGACAATGTCTCAAGTGTGGAAGTTAGATGGTTGGGTGCAATTCAAGGATCTTGGCAACCATAAATTCTTGATAGAGTTCCAACATCTAGCTGATAAGGAGAGAGTACTAGGGGGAAGACCATAGTTCTTTGATCGCAACCTTCTGTCCCTTCAAGAAGTTGATGAAAAGATGCCCATGAACTCTGTTTGTTTTAACTTCGAACCCTTCTGGGTACAGTTGCATGGGTTTCCCTTGGCTGCAATGACTGTGGAAGTTGGCACTCAGCTGGGGGCTGCCATTGGGGAAGTAATCCGTGTAGATGCAGATTCAAATGGCTGGGCTTGGGGCAAATGTATGAGGGTGAGAGTGGCTGTGAACTTGAACAAACCTTTACTGAGGGGGAAGTGGTTAGAGATGGAAAACCATACACATTGGATTTCATGCAAGTATGAAAGGCTCCAAAATATATGCTTCACATGTGGTATCTTATCACATAAAGGTCGAATATGTAACAAATCTAAGGGGGTAAGATCAGAGGAGGTAAAGCTAGGAGAGCAATTTGGTCCATGGATCAGAGCTCAGCCCATGAACTCCTCCATATTTGACTACCGTAAATATGAAGAGTCTAACCACCAGAAGGGGTGGAAAAAAGAAGAAGAGGAAGCCTCAGTTAGTGCTGAAACAAAAGGTGGAAGGGACTGCAACTTGGTGAATCATCTCGAACCAATCAAAGAGCCTCCTATAAGGAAATCTGCAGCTCTGTCCTCTAAGGCAGAAGAGGTTGGTGAGGAATCCTCGGAACCTTGTCCTAAGGATGGGACATTCAGACCTGGACAGACTTCTAAAATGGAAGGCCAGGATTCAAAGGAAGAGGCCATGATCAATGCAGGATCTCAGGTAGATATTGAAATGGTGGCTATCCGAGGTGACATGTACCATGGGGAAGCAGAAAATTAGAAGGCTTCTCAGGCAAGCCTGCTGGAGAGTTTATGCACCATAGACAAGGGCACCATGGGAATATTTCGAAAGTCAGATAAGGTGGGCAAAAACTCTGATAGGAGTACAGTAAAGAAAAGGGGGTCTACGTGGAAAAGGAAAGCTAGGGAGGTGAGTCCTCGTGTGACTAGAGCAAGAGAGGCAAGTTCTAAGAAGAGGGGCACAAGTGATAGTAGCTATGAAGGGGTGGTGGGTCTGGCAAGGAAAAAGCTCAGGTTGTCTGATCTCAATGCTGTGGACATTTCCAGTTCTCAAGTGGTGGAGAGGCTGCCTTGCAGCCCCACCAAGGGCCATGATAGGCCTTAGCTGGAACTGTAGGAGGCTTGGGAACCCCCGTACAGTTAGAGAGCTTCAAATGTTGGTGAAAACTAAGTGGCCCAAGTTTATTTTCTTAATCGAAACTAAATGTGGTAGGAATAAGGTTGAGGAGGTGAGATCAAGGGTGGGGTTTGACTGTTCTATTGTGGTTGAAAGTAGGGGATTGAGTGGAGGACTAGCCTTCATGTGGCATAATGAAGATAACTTTACCCTGCAATCATACTCTCAGCATCATATTTCTATGCTTCTGCAACTGGAACACAACAGTGAACAAATCCTTTTAACTGGTTTCTATGGCTCGCCAGTTACAGCTCAGAGGAAAGACAGTTGGAAAGGGTCTGGCATGGCTATGCTTTGGAGACTTCAATGAGATATTGCACCTACATGAGATGCAAGGGGGAGCTATGAGACCTTACCACCAGATGGAAGAATTTAGCAGAAGTTTGGTAAAGTGTGGCCTGAGTGATATGAGGTTTGAAGGAAATAAATTCACGTGGTGTAATAATAAAGAGGGGGCTTTTTTCACCAAGGAAAGACTAGACCGTGCTTTGGGAAACTTGGAACTGACCTTGAAATTCTCTGATTGTTGCATCCAGGTTCTAGCAGCATAATCCTCAGACCATAACCCACTGGTAATGCATCTAGAAAACGGTGGGAGAAGGTATAACAGTAACGGGAGTGGTAAGGAGAGAATTTTCAGATATGAAGCTTCCTGGAAATTGCATGAAGAATGCAATACAATAGTAGCCAGTTGCTGGTCCTCTCAAAGGCAGCAAAGAGGTTCACATCTGTGGTGGTCTCAGCAATGCTTGGGCAAGTGTAAAGAAGACCTAATGAAGTGGAGTAAAACCACCCTTAAACATCATAGGAAAGTTGTTCAATCGAAGCTAGCTCAATTGGCTATCTTGCAGGAAAGCAACACTGGAGCAAATAATGGTATTATCAGGGAGGTTCAGCTGTAAATTGATAAGCTACTTGAAGAGGAAAATGTCAAATGGAAACAAAGGGCAAAGCAAGCATGGCTAAAAAATGGAGATAGTAATTCCAAGTTCTTCCATAGAGGAGGAAAACTAATGAGATCAATTGCTTGGTTAGAGAAGATGGTAGCCTAACTAGGGACTTAGAGGAAATCTCTGAGTGCTTTGGAAATTACTACCAGTCCCTCTTCTCTTCAAGTAATCCTGTGGGAATTGGTGGTGTTTAGCCAAGCTCGACAGGAAAGTGGATGGAAACATGAACTCCTTACTTGATGCAGTGTTCTCAGCTGGTGAGGTAAAAGAAGCATTGTTTCAAATGAACCCCCTCGGTTCCCCAGGACTAGATGGATTCCCTGCTGAATTCTACCAAGCTCATTGGAACATTGTTGGTGATAAAGTTACTCATGCTGTTCTAGAGGTCCTCAACTCAGGGGGAAATATCAGTGGCATCAACAAAACTTTTATAGTGCTCATTCCCAAGGTAAAAGGCCCTAAAACTGTCATGGAATTCAGACCTATCTCGTTGTGTAATGTTTTATACAAAGTAGTATCTAAGGTCCTTTCCAATAGACTTAAGTTGATCCTCCCTCAGATTGTATCCCAAACACAATGTGCTTTTGTCCCCGGGAGGTTGATCCTTGATAATGTAATAGTAGCTTTTGAAACCATGCACTCTATGTCAATTAGAGGTGGGAGACAGAAAAGTCATATGGCGATTAAGCTTGATATGAGTAAAGCATATGATAGGGTTGAGTGGGGCTTCTTACATGCAGTTATGGTTAAACTGGGATTTTCTGAGAAGTAGGTCAGGTTGGTTATGGGCTGTGTAACAAGTATGTCTTACTCTCTGCTCCTTAATGGGTCCTCCCAAGGCTTTTTTAAACCCTCAAGAGGCATTAGGCAGGGGGATCCCCTCTCCCCATACCTTTTCCTGCTAGTGTCTGAAGTGCTTAGTAGTCTCCTTAACCATGCTGAAAGGAACAGAAGAATTCATGGCTTTCCTGTAGGGAGGGGCCAGATCAACATCAGCCACATGCTTTTTGCAGATGATTGCTTGTTATTTTGTAGAGCACAAGCTGAGGAATGGGCCACTATTAACTCTCTACTCAGCATCTATGAAGGGGCCTCGGGTCAGAAGATCAACAAGGATAAAACTTCAATCTACTTCAGTGCAAACACTAAACCAGAAGCAAGAGACTACATCTTGGGGATAGTTGGCACTAGAGCTACCAAGTGCTATGAGAGGTATCTTGGTCTGCCTTCTCTGGTGGGTAGATCAAGGTAAAAATCCTTCAAAAGCATTCTTGACAGAGTAAGAAGCAAAGTGACCAATTGGAAGACAAAGCTCCTTTCACAGGCAGGGAAAGAGATTCTCTTCAAAGCAGTCATCCAAGCTCTTCCAACGTATAGTATGGGAGTTTTCAAGCTCCCAAAGGTGATATTGAAGGAAATCAACAAGGTGATGAAACAGTTCTGGTGGGGCAAACAGGATAGAGGAAGTAAAGTACATTGGGTCTCTTGCAGTCAAATGGGAAGATCAAAGGAATTAGGGGGGATGGGGTTCTGAGATTTTGAGAGTTTCAACACAGCACTCCTGGCTAAGCAAGCTTGGCGCATCATCCAGTTCCCAACATCTCTAGCCTCCCAAGTTCTCAAGGCAAAATACTTCAGGAACTCTAGCTTTCTTCAGGCCAAATTGGGGGCCAGACCATCTCTTATTTGGAGGAGTATTTGGTCCTCAAGGGCTCTAATTGAAAAATGATCTATGTGGAGAATTGGTAATGGAAAGGAGACCAAGATATGAAAGGATAGATGGTTACCTCAACCTTCAACTTTTATGGTTCAGGGACATGGGCAAAACATTGTGGAGGAAGCTTTGGTAGCTGAACTAATAAATGAAGACACCAAACAGTGGGACAGGGAAAAGATCTTAAGATTGCTTGGCCCTACAAATGCTGCAATTATCCAGAAGATTCATGTGAGCACGAGTGGGGCAAAGGATAGACTTATCTGGCTAGGCACTAAGGATGGTGGATTCACAGTTAGGAGTGCATATCATTTGCAAAAGGAACTCACAACAGGTCAAAAGGGTCAGTCATCAAGTGGAGCACTTAATTTCAAAAACTGGACTTGGTTTTGGAAACTAAAGATTCCCAATGCAGTTAAGGTCTTCCTGTGGAGAGCTTGCTTAGAGTCATTGCCTACAATGTTGAATCTTTTCAAGAAGAAGATAGTGAGCTCTCCCTTGTGTCCAGTCTGCTGCAGTTCTGATGAGACAGCGGGCCATATTCTGTGGAACTGTCCCTCAGCCATGGATGTGTGGAGTTATGGACCAAAAAGAATCCAAAAGAGCTCTGTGAGGGCAGAGAGTTTCTTCAAGATAGTTAAGGGGTTAAGGGACCAATGTGACATACAAACGCTGGGTGCTTTTGCTATGACAGCAAGGGATATCTGGCAGAGGAGAAACAAGTTGGTTTTTGAGGGATCCTTTCTGCATCCTAGAGTTCTAGCACAGAGGGCTGCCCAACAACTTGAGGCCTTTAAACTAGCTCAGGTGGTTCCAATGTCAGCCTCCCGTTTGTACACCAACCAGGCATCAAGTTGGACCCCACCACCAGAGGATGTTGTTAAGATAAATTGGGATGCAGCATTGAGTGAAGCTCGTGACAGGGTGGGGATTGGTCTGATAGCTTGAGACCATAGGGGTAGTGTGGTTGCTGTAAAGAGGGTAGCTAAGGAAGGCTGTGTTGCTCCTTTGCTGGCAGAGGCTATAGGAGGACTTCAAGCTGCTATATTTGCATTCGAGATAAACCTGTCCTCAGTAGTCTTGGAGGGTGATTGCAGGTTGTCCAAGGTCTTGGTCTTCATAAGAAGAGGTGGGATAGTGTAGGTTTGGTCATGTCAGACACTAGAATCCTCCTCACTAGATTTGTTCAATTCAGTGTTTCTTTTGTTAAGAGATGTGGCAACCAAAAAGCTCATTGTTTAGCTAAGGAAGCTTTAGAAGTTTCTGAGGAGTCATCTACAAGGGTCGGTCAGCCTTATTGTAATATGTACTCTTCTTTATTATTAAGTTGAATATACAAGCATCTTTCCTTTCAAAAAAAAAAAAAAAACCTGGGCTGCTGTGAATATATATGATCATACTTAACTTTGTTTTTTAAAAGAAAATATCATCATTTATTTATAAAGAGAAACTTATATTGATGACTCGATACATGTGAAGATATCCTCATATCAACTATTTGGCACTCCATCAGTACACTATTAGACTGGTCTGGATTTCACTATTGCTGATATTCTCCAAAGACAAACATCTAAAAGACAATATTCTGCTTAAACAGAGTTTCAACCTCACCGGCCTTCATAAAAAATGAAGACTCAACTTTTAAGGATAATTAATTGTCCAAAAGACAAATTCCTTTTTTATTTTTACCATACAATAAGGAAAATAAAAATGATAAATGATAAATTATAATTTAGATCAATATCGGTAGATTTCAGAATCTATGACGGTGCATGAAAATAACAAATTTATCTCCTTTTAACCACAAAAATTAAATCTGAAAAATTTAATAATAACTGTTCTGGTGATTTAACTTGTGTGGTGAGAAAATTGTTCGAAGGATTGGTACGTGAGGAGCACGCACAATAATTTTTATAAAACTGCCACTATATTCCAAACGTTTGCGCTTGAGAATCTTCTTACATTACACATATTTTTTGAAAATTGTTGAAAAATTATAAATTTGATTTTTTCCATCTTAAAAGAAAAAAAAAAAAACTAAAAAAAATAAGGAAACGAGTGGCAGGTGGGGACCATCCCAGTCAGCATATGTTAATATCTTGTAGCTAGCAGGTCTAGAAATTAAATGGTCAGTTGTTTATGAAATATATACATGCGCCCGTACATATTAAATGGCTCGATCAGTACCTGTCCCGGAAAATAATTATAATTCATTTCAGTGCTCATTGACCAACTTGGATGGCAGTACCGATCTTGATCTTCGTGCTGTTTTCCAAAATTGATAGACGTTGGAATTCGCTAGCTAGAAAAAAAAAATTATTTATCTTAAATTTTCCATTTTCTCCTCATCAATTCGTAAAAATTATGGGATATTATCATGATCTCATATTATTTAGGAGGGAATTAAAGTCCTTGCTAATTTTATTGATTCAAACGAGTTTTAATGATAATATTAATTAGTCTTAATTTATAGAGTTTAGGCCGCCATCATACATATATATGTCTCTGAATTGCTATAATTAATAGTAGGAAATTACAATCTAATATATATATTAGACTTGAGTATCGGAATCATGTAGTGAATTAAATCTCATATTGGATAGATTATTATTCTTTATAATGATTATAGAGAATTAAATATAATCTAATATCAGATCGAATATAAAAAGGTGGTGAATAAGATTACATCATATTATTTAGGACTAATTAGGATGGATAAATTATTATTCTTTATATTTATAATTATAGAGGATTTCAATTATAATATTTTTTTAATAGAAAATTGATTTCATTCACCCATTAGAAAAAAGTTACATTCATGATCAAATACATATAGGAAAATTCTCAAATCACAAACCAACTATTGCGTTTGAAACTTCATCAGTACATAAATTCCTTTATAACTGGTATGGTCTTAATTACTGTTGTAACTCTCTATAGACAAACTATCTAAGAGATAACACTCTACCTAAAACAGAGACTCATATCGCACCCTCTATAGAAGGAGAAAACTTAACTTCTACGAACAAAACGTCCAAAAAATGATATATATTTTTTTTAATTAAACAAAATGAAAAAAAATAAAAGCAAAAATATATAAGATGTGAAAATGAGAAATTATAACTTAGATTTATCTTTGTAGAAGTCATAAAAATCATCTAAATGGTGTGATTATCCAGTGATTTGGTACTATCTTTTCAACGATTAGTTTATGAAGTATCTTATGCTACTCGTGACTCGCAAGAGGTGTTGAAGAATTGTAAATCTGTTTTTTAAGACTTAAAAAGAAATGAAATAAAGAGAAATGAATAAATGAAATGGAGAAGAGGGATGGAAAGAGAAGGTAAATAGAAGGAGAAATGAAGATATATAATTAGAGATGGAGAAAGGAGAGAATAAAAGAAAGAATGAGAAAGGCGGCCGAGGAGGAAGCCGATGTTGGATTTCAAACTACCTGTAATATATAAGTGATCTAAAGTTAGCACTAATACTTTAACTTGGTACGTATTAGTAGTGTGATTAAAGTAGCAGGCCCTAGTAGTACGGTACTACTGCATGCATGCTGTTTAATTTCTTGCATCCACTGTAGATAAAAGTCATGATGATCTGTGATTCTTTATTTCAACCGGCCTGACGTTTCAGTATCTGTTGGGATCGATTTTCCAAGCGCTCGCGTCCATCACGTTTTTTATTTTTTAGGGTTAATTTACTGCTTGCATGCATTAATCTTAGTGCAAGTACGTGTTAGTACTGTTCTGTATATTATTTACTAAAAAAAGGTCAATATTATAATCACAAAAACAATCAAAGTTTTAATATATTTTTAAAATTTTGTTAAGCATAAATGAATTTATATATTAATCTGTATATTAATATTATTATATTTATATTTAAAATTTAAATTGATATAATGTTTATTAAAATTTAATTTTTCTAATCACTTTAAATTAATACGTATATTGATACATAAAACTGCTTATTATAATTAGATTTTTTCATATTTTTATTATTGTGAGACCAATTTTAACGGTGATGTATTTCACACCTAAAAAATTAGACTAAGGTATTATTTGACCATTAAGATTTCTCATTTCAAATACAAAATTTTCATCTCATCATTATAATTTTTTCAAATCTCCATACAAAATATAATAAATAATTCAATTTTTTCTTAACTTTTTTAAATTTTAAAATAATAATAATATAAAAATATAATATTTTAATATTTAATCTTAAAACTCAAAATTCTCATGTGAGAAATCTTAGTAACCAAGTAAAACCTAATTGCAAAGAATGTAATTTTCAATTAATTAAAGTGGGACCATTAATTAGTACCCGCGCATGCATGGACAGTGGATTCGCATATATATATATAAACATATATATAAGAATTATTTCGTTGCACAAGAATTTTGCAAAAGTGAGTTTTACATATATACTGATGTATTAGTCGGTCTTGTTTTAAGTTTAAATTTTTAATTAAATTTTTGTAGAATCAAAACATATCAAGGCAGGCAGCGTGTAACTAGCTATTGCGGCGATGTGAAGAATTGATGCGATTTAGGCTATTCCGTCAATTTGTATATCTCTTTTTTTTTTTCTTTTTTTTTTTTCTTTTTTTTTTTTCAGCAAGCTTGTTATATTATAAATAAAGGAAGTTGTTACAAAATTCAAGGAGGATAAAAAAAAAGTAACGAAAAGAATTAACTATCTAAGGGTATGCTTCCAAAAACATGATTGGTTGCTACTCGTTGCACTACAAAGTGTACACATCGATTTGTAGTTCGATGTATTTTGACTAGGACTCACTGTTCATGAAGAGCGAAGAAGTTTTAGACATCACTTATGATGTGATTGATTTGCCAATTTGGAGAAGATGAAGCGTCTTCTACTGCTGTAATTACTTGTTAAGAGTCTCCTTCAAAGATGACCCGAATGTGGTGAGATGATTCAGCCATTTTTGTAGCTAGTAGAGTTGCACTTGCTTCTGCTACAAGAGGATTTGTTGAAGTGATTTTTTCAATCTGTATTTTTAAGACTTTCCCTGAGTGGTCTCTGCAGACTACAGATATAGTGGAGAAGTTGTCTCTAACTACAGCATCAAAAGAGTAGCTTAGGAAGCTTCTGAGTGGTGGTTGCCATTTTTCAGACTTCTTGTTTTGCTTTAGTTCCCAAGCGACTTGATAATTGAGGTAGATTTTGTTCAGTTGAGTTTTGGCTGTCTCCAATGAGAAGTTGAGCTGGTTATGCACAATGTCATTTCGCTGTTTCCAAATGAAGTCTAGAGTTATGACTGTGAAGAGTTGAAAATGGTGGATCTCTGTGTCATGAAGGCCTAATTCTTCCTTTGGATGGAGAATCATTCTATTCTAATCTAATGTGTAATTGAGTGAATTGACAAGTTTCGAAGGTTTAGAGGCTATAAGCTTTGACTCCATAATATTCTCACTATAGGACATTTGACGAAGAGGTGGAGTAATGTTTCCTCAGCTTGGTTGCATAATGAGCATTCATCTGAACTTGATTTTGAGATAACTTCATTCACTCTTGTCTTGATTGGGAGAATGTTCCATTGCAGCTTCCATAGTAATAATTTATCTCTTTCATGAATTTTCAACTTCCAAATTGACTTGAAGAGGTGTTGTGTTTGGGATGCATTTTGGTTTGTCTCTGATTGTCCGTTGATGATTGCTTGGTATGTCAATTTAACTGTGAATTTTCCATTCTTGGATGGAATCTAGATCATTTTATCTTGAAGTTGAGAGAAGGTCGGGATGTAGATTTTCTGGATTTCATTATTGCTCTCTCGGTCAATTTGTATATCAATTACAGATATCTATATAGATGTTGTCGAAACGGCGGAGAAGATAGCTTTTACGGCGATTTGTGAACGTTGGAAACAAATTCAACTTTAACGACTATAATAATTGCTGAAAAAAGTCAAGCATATTTGCAGCGATTTATGGTCTATTTGCGATGAAAATCACCCACTTCCCATATATAATGGTGATGATAAATCTATATTGTTGGAAAAAAGAAGAGTTATTTTTCAATAATTTATTACTCTTTTGCGGCGATATATATCGTTGGAGTTGACTTTTCTTAACGATTTAATGGTAAACGAAAATGTCATTTCCGTCTTTTTTTGAGACATTTGCAAAGGACAAATTTTTTTGGGAATATAAGCTTCTTCCGATGATATTTTCCTATCACTAGGTTAACTTAAAAGTGAAGATTTAATTTCGTCAAAATTGCAATGAACTAAAAATCGTCGAAACGGTACAAATACAATTGTTATATGAAATTTTTGTGATGATTTTGAGCGCTGAAAAAATCATGATTTCTTGTAGTGACTTATGTAATTACAATATAAAATAAATAATAAAATATACTTCTTCGCATCAGTTTAAAGTTTTGAGACAATTGGTATTGACTTCACATGGTATTGAAGTGTAAAGGTTCTGAGTTTAAATCCTGACTTTATACTCTAATTTATTTAATTAAATACTCCACATATTATGCCACATATTAAGAGAGAGTCTGACCCACATATAAGAGAGAGTGTTAAGATATAAATAAATAATAAAATCTATCTTATGTTTCTAACTTAAGCTTTTGAGACATCTTATTATATTTTATAAAATACTTGTATAGACAGTAAACTAGTAGTTCATTAACATTCGTATTATATATATATATATATATATATATATATATATATATATATATATGTACTGCGTACGCTGGTCTTGAATTAACTTCCCTCTTAGACATTAATTAATTGTACATGATTGCCCACTCGAGATCAAAACATGCCATTTCCGAAAGTACTGGGATATATATAGAAAGATCATGATTTAGAAAAAATTAAAAACTGAAAAGTAGTTTTTTTAATGATGGAATGAAAATTAATTTTGAATTATTAGCAATGCATTTTGTATTTTTTGTGATGAAATTGAGCGACATAAAAAGTAGGGGTGTCAAATCGTATTAACGGGTCGTGTCAAAATACGTATATTATACTATATAGGTAAACCCTAACCCGATCCGTTAAGTTTATCGTGTCAAAATCTCAAACCCTAACCCAACCCGTTAACATAACGTGTCGTGTCGTGTCAACCTGTTTTGACCCATTAGTGAATATTACTAAATAATTTGACACGAAACAATATGACTCGTTTCAAACTGTTTATGTAAATAGGTTGAATATGCCTGAAATTAACCAATTTGACTTGATTAAATTTAACATAATTTTCTATAAATGTTAAAATCACAATATCTATAAAAATTATAAAACTAACTATAAGTTCAAAATTACAATCTAAATAATAAAAATATTGAGATTAAAATTCTAACAATTTTACTTTTAGATAGAAGGATATAATTGTAACTTTAACTTTCTTAACGTGCCATAACGGGTTATAACGGATCAAAACGGGTTAACCCGTTAAGCAATCGTGTCTTAACAGGTCAACCCATTTTGACCCGAACCTGTTAAGACTAAATCCTAACCTGTTATTATCGTGTCGTATTTGTGTTGGGTTAACAGATCGTATAACATATTGCCACCCCTAGTAAAAAGTCATTTTTCTTATAACGACAAGTGGTGATCATAAATTGAGCAGTAATGACTAACATTTTAAGAAATATATTTATTTGTAATCAGATCATAATATTTACAACGAAAATAATCATTATTTATTAGAATAAAAATTTATTCTCGTTACAAATGATTATTTTGGTCGCATATGTTATAAGTAAGCATGATCATTTGATATAACAACTAATTAATCTGCTACGTACGTACCTCTCGATAGCCTTTTTTCTCTTTATTTTTTTTGAAAATTTCAAAACACAGGAGAACCAGACGACTAAGGATTATTCACTAGATTGAGTATGCTGTTCCAGTAAGTATTATTATTCTCCTCAAAGTTACCGCTGCAGGTTTTATCTCCATTTTCCATTATGTTGTCTCCGGCCAAAAATGAGTTCTTGTCGTCACTGTTATAGGCCAAGATATCAGTGAAACCTTCCACGATATTTGAGAGAGGCGTGCTTTCACTCATAGCCCTAAAGGAATCCGCAAACCACGCACTTTCCGTGGTATACGTCATTTCCTGCGATGGCATTGTGTTATCCCATCTTTCTTTGAGTTCTTCTGGCATTTGACAGACTTCTCTGATAATCCCAACCCCGCATGTAACCGAGCTATTGGCGGCCAAGCTCAATGTGAATGTCGGAGACTCGAGGTCGTCTCCGGCGACTGGGAATATGCTGGCTCCCGTTGACTTTGACCATAACCCTTGCAGTTGCAATGCTTTGAGCACGTCAAGGCATGGTGGCAGTGCAGGTTGAGCGAGGGTTTTGTTGATGTTCTGAGCAGGAGCAGAGGAGATGATGACCTGCTGTTGAATAGGGTTGGACACAAGCAGCTTCGACTCCCTTACCAGTCTGGCCTCGGCTTCGAGCCGTGCCCTCTCCCACTGAACCATGTGGCTTAAATTTGCTGCGTCTTTGGAGTCCCCACTTACGGAGCCGAGGGCATCCTTTTTGGGCTTGTGGGTCATGGGATCGATGCCCATTTTAGTTAGTCTTTTCTTAAGATGTGTGTTCCAGTAGTTCTTAATCTCGTTGTCGGTTCTCTTGGGCAAGTGAGTTGCAATTGCCGACCATCTGAAAACAAAATCCTGTAAATTATAGAGAAGAGGTATTTTGTCGTTTTCATGGCAGATTCAAGAATGATAACGAAAGACAATGATCGTGATAAAGTTGGTGCTAATCTTGTGCGTTGGGGTGGAATCTAGCTTGCACGTGCAGCAGTTTCAATTTTCGTGTCATATCTTTTTTTTTTTTTAAACAAATTAGGCAAAATTCCATCATAATGATAATCCAGTAGACAACTCCTGAAACTCACATCAGTATCTGGGTCTTCAATAACATTGAAATTCATCCAAAAAAAAAAAGGAGAGGAAAAAATAAGCAAAACTTTAACCTAAAGGGATCCTCATCCCCTCAGAGCACTCTTCACTTCTCCGACAAGTTGGGTCCACTCTTCTTGCCGAATCCAACAACGGCGGTGACAAATTGGCGATTTTATTGCATATGTTTGTGGGCGCGTCCACGGGGTTTCTTCTTCTTGTCTTGCTTGGCCACTTTGGGAGTTTGGCCTCTCACTTTATCGGCCCAGCCAGAGATCCGTGTACCTTACACATGGTTGATTGCTAGAGAGGCGCTTCGGCTGTTTTTCGTGTCAGATCTCATTCTCCACTTAATTTATAGGTGAAAAGGTACAGTCAACGATGTGAATGGCGCAGGGTCTTCATGTTCTATGTTCAAATGGCACTCTCATGAGCTCGATCAGGAAAAAGGCCAGAAAAATGGCACTCTCAGGTGGGTGGGTGGGTGGGCGGGCGTGTGTGTGTATTTATATAGCTCAATATGATCCCCCAGAAAAGTTGACAGTAGTGAGCCAATCGGTGTTGCATATATATTACTTACATGCAGTCAATGAGTAGTACTAGAAGAGAACGTCTATAAGTAGAAGGAACCATTGATTAATTGTATGTACCTGTTCCCAATAAGAGCATGAAGCTGAATGATGGTCTGTTCTTCCTGCAAGCTGAACTTTCCTCTTTTGATATCCGGTCTGAGGTAATTGGTCCATCTCAGCCTACAGCTCTTCCCACATCTCTGAAGCCCTAAAACCCACCCAAAACGAAGGAACCCCAAAAAAAGAAACCATCAATTAGTGGTGTCATATAAATAAGCTATAATCCATGATACATAAATATTCACCAAAAAGCTAGCTAGCTAGGGTCCTCCATCGCAACTATACCAGCCTTTGCGGGCAAAGCTCGCCAGTTTCCATGGCCATGTTCTTTGATGTAAGCCAAAAGCTTCTGGTCATCCTCAGGGGTCCAGGGACCTTTCTTCAGCCCCCCCTTCTCGCAGCATCGAGACCTACTCATTCTTTGATACTCCCCAAGTAAAACAACTGTAGGGCCGTAGGCCTCTGATCCAAGCGAGAGAGAGAGAGAGAAGGAGAGAGAGAGAGGTTTGCTTGCGGAGGGAGAGAGAACCCGAAGAAGCACAAGCGGTGACGTAGGAGATAACTAGGTCGGGGACACAATATATAGATGACAAAAAAAACATTATAAATTATAATTAAATAAAAGACGACGGTACGTACCACGAGCTTTGCGGATTATATGCTGACATGACAGACCAATGCTACGTCCTATAAGTAATTTGATCTTTAAAAATTTTTAAAATTATCAAAATATTTATCTTAAAATAATATTTTTATTTTTTTAATAAAAAACTTATACATGCAGTCTCCAAATAGGAATTTTAAATAAAATTTTTCTTATTTTATTGAATTGAGTCAAGTTGAATTGAAATAAAAATTAAAAGTTGAATAAAATATTATTTTTTAATATTATTATTATTTTAAAATTAAATTATTTATTATATTTTGTATTGAAAGTTAAAAAAATTATAATAATTAGATGAGATAAGTTGAGATGAGTTGAGAAACCAAACGTATTCTTAATTAAAATTTAAATAAAATATTATTAAAATATTATTTTTTTAATAATATACTTATTTTAAAAATTAAATTATTCATTATATTTTATATCAAAATTTTAAAAAAATTATAATAATAAAATAAAAAAATAATAGGATTACTCTCCTCTTACAATCTATTTATTTTTTTATATTTAATTTTCTAATTTTTAATTTTACTTAATAATTAAAGAAGTGCCTATCAATAAAATTATATATTTTTAAAAAATTTATTTCTCAATAATTAAAGATATTAAAAAAATACTTAAAAAAATAAAATAAGAATAAAAAACTTCAAATACACTATTAGAAATAAATAGATAATAAAAAAGTAGAGACCCAATCACTATCCAAAAATAAAACATTTCCGCCGTTCAAACCGTCAATCCCCTGTTCTTCCAAAGCAGTACTTTAATATCGAGCTCTAACTTGTAAACTCATCGCCGTTCATTTGATTGATAGCCAATGCTTTGATCAGCCGCTAGATCTCATTATTATTATTATTATTATTATAGTTGTGTAAATTTTGTAATTTATTTTAACTTTTCGTGAAAGATTAAAAAAATAATTATTTTAATCAATAATTAATTTAAAATAAAATGATATAAACTCAGCATTCAAACATATGTAAAATATTAAAAATAGATAATACAAGGTCATTTAAAAGGGGTTTGCTAGATACAGTCGGCAAATGCAGTCGGCGTGCAGTCGGCTGTACGAAATGAATAAAAAAAAATTATAAAAAAATTATTTTATATTCAGGGAGACCTACATGAATAAAAAAAAGTTATAAAAATAATTTTTTTTTCATGTAGGTCTCGTATTAATTCACTTTTTTCTCCACGACTACACGCCGACTGCATTTCCCGACTGCAAAAAGTATTTCTCTTAAACTAAATACTACAAAATAATCGTGGCCTTGTAGATCAGTCCAACTAGGGTCGTACAATGGTACGGTCCAGTAGAAAACTCACTGCAAAAAATATCCCTTTTTAAGGCGTTGAAAACTGCTACAAAAAGTATTCCGTTTGGCTTTTAAGAATTCTCATTTCAAATTTAAAATTATTATTTTATTATTATAATTTTTTAAAATTTTTATATAAAATATAATAAATAATTTAATTATTTCAAATTTTTAAAAAATAATAATATTAAAATATAATATTTTAATATTTCATTTTAAAATTTAAAATTCTCAACTCAAAATGTTTATTTACCAAACCACAGTCGCAAAAAACTATCTTTGTCCATTTTTGTCACAGCTAGTTGGAAAGAAGTGACGTGTTTTAAAAAAGTATGACTTTCATTTGGTTGCCAATACAATATACATTTGCAGTGATATTTGTTGCTGCAAAAAGTTATAGAATAATCATAAAATGCACAAGCATTCTGTATAATCATTTTGAAAAATAATAGATTCTATTATTAAAAAATTAAATTTTTTATATATATTTCATATTTATTTATTTTTTTAAATGATTGCATGATACTTATGCACTCTGCGACTGTAAATACTTTTTCCAAAGTTATATGTTCTACCTCAAAAATGTATAAATCATAGTTAAATAAAAAAATGCTGAATGCAAGAGGCATGCATAACCTAGGGGTAGGTGTTGCTTAGGTGGAAAATGAAACGACTCGTTTTGGTCACTCTCTCTCCCAACTTCCTCCCTTCACACTTGCACGTTCTATTAGAATCACTTTCTCCCTTTGAAGACTAAAGCTACCTCCCCATAATCACTTTCTCCCCCAGTTGCCTCCCTTTGCTGCAAACAGATGAGTCCTTGGCACGAAGCTCTCAGTCTCTTCGCTTTCGCATTTTCTTCTTCCCATGTCTCTCCCTCGAAGTTTTCCCTCTTTTTCATGATTGTATATAAATCCTTGTATTGAAATCCCCCCTTCTCCGATTTCTTGCTTCTCATTAATGTGGAACTTAGTTTTAGACATAGAAAGATTAAGATCAGCACAACTACTTACAAAAGAGCACCACTGTTTCATCAAACATATATCATTTTTCTTATTTTTATTAGAACTTCTTCGATTTTGCAATACAATGAAAACAGGCGCCCATTTTTCATCCTTTCTCATATGTCTTCTATTGTTTCTTATAAATAATAATTGTAGAAAAAACCAAAACAATTATTCATCACATAAAATAATATTTATAACAATTGAGACGATAAACTTCAATCAACATGCAGGGATTTGAAGTGCTTGTGTTGCCAGGGCAAGCAAGGATGCAATACAATATAATTTTAGCAAATGAAGCATTGAACAGAAGGGACATTGAAGGAGTAGGGAATATCTTGAGAATTTGCTATTCAAGTTCCGTTAGCCAGGGTTGTGAACATTGTTCGACAACAGAACCACACAAAGACCCAACACTGAATATTTACCTATGAACAAAGATAGACGAGAGACCCACAAGAAGATCCAAACGAGAGACCCACACGAAGATCCACACGAATCAGAGAGACCCGTATGAGGTATTGCAGTTCTTCTACACCCAAAGGAAGACGGCGAAGCCAAAGCTCTTCTGAAATCATTTCTACTCTTTTAGTCTATTTTGTTTTTTTTTTTTCCTTTTAAATTTTTTAATGTCGACTGACGTGGCCATCCGATTTCGCAACCATCATGTGTCCCAACTATACCTAGAAGTATTGTAGTTAAATATGGCCTCAAAAGACAAACTTCATTTTTGCAATAATTCTTTTCGCCACAAATACCTATTAATACAAGTATTGTCAAGGATGAAAATACTTAACCGCAGATGCAGCTTATTTGTGGAGATTCTTGTTGGCACCAATATGTATTTGTGGCAAAAAATTATTTTGAATTAGAAAAGTTCATCAAAATTTATAATATGTTATAAAATAATAAAAAAATAGTTTTAAAATATAATATATAAAAAAATATACATCTTATATTATATTATAATCCATAAAACAATCACATAATTCATGTCTACAAGGCTTCTAAAAGCCCCTTTGGTTAATTTGCATGCTTTATTTGTTTTCCCTAGCTTATACATTATTATATGTTCATGAGATAATTACACAAAAAAGAAAAGGCTAGCTGCTTATTCTATTATATATATATATATATATATATATATATATATATATATATATATATGAGGCTAAATCTGGTATCATATTAGAGAATTGCTACATACACAAAGAAATTACATAAAAATAAACTTACAAATCTATATAATTTTATAGGATCTGTTATATTTATTTTATAATAAAATAAATTTATATTAATCTAATGTACCATATCAAATAACGTTAGTTTATAAATTTATTTTTATATGTTAATTCCTTTATGTCTCAATATTTCTTTATAGGAAAATAATAGTATGATTACTAAATATAGTCATTTTAAAGTATTTTCAGATATGAGATGAGATAAGTTGAATAAAATATTATTAAAATATATTATTTTTGTATTAAAATTTGAAAAAATTATACTAAAATTTGAAAAAGTTGAATTATTTATTTTATTTTGTATGTAGATTTGAAAAAATTATAATGATTAAAATAAGATGAGATAAAATGAGAATTTTGTAAAAGAAAACAAGTTATTCATATATTTTTATATTTTTTTTAATAGTTAAAAAAGTGACTATTCATAAATTTTTATATTTTTAATAATTAATGATATTTAAAAAATAATTTAAAAAAATTCATTTATACTAATATACATATTTGATAATTGATAGTTATATTTAATAAACAACGTGACAAAATCCTTCTCTATAATATAAGTCATGTTCCTTGGGCCATGGCCCGTGCGTCACTTTCGTGCTCCCTACAAGTAGTTAACACGAGCATTCCATCACATCAATATCACCATCAAACTGTACAAAATGCAGAGAAAATTTATTACCTGACTAAAAACTTAGGAAAAAAAAAAAATCCGTACAGAAGATGAGACTTTATACACAAGTATTTAATCAGGTAATAAATATATTTTTTACAGTTTGATGTGATATTGATGTGATGAAATGTTCGTATGTGTGTATATATATATATAAGTACGTACATACATATATAGCTTTGAATTTTAAAACAAAAGGTTACGAAAAGGTTGAAGAGGAATTTTTTTTCTCTGTTACAGTAAAAGTATTTGATTTTTATTATATATAAATACAGTCACGCATTAATTTATATATTAATATTAATTTATTTATATTTAAAATTAAAATTAATATTATTTTTAATAAAATTTATTTTTTAACTAATCACATCATATTAGTATACAGATTAGTATACAATTGTGCTTGCAATTATATTTTTTCAAAATATTTTATTTTATTCTATTATTATAATTTTTTAAAATTTTTATATAAAATATAATAAATAATATATTTTTTAAATATTAAAATAATATTAAAAATAAAAATTTTATTTAATTTTTGATTTTTCTAATCTAAAATTATATTTTCTTCCTGCCAAATCGAACCTAAAAATAAAAAATGGAACGTTTCTAATGAATACTACAAAAGTTTATTTGCTTATTAACAAGGATGAAAAGATCGATCAACTTGGTGTCCTTAACATATGAGAAATGATATTTGGAGATTTGTGATTGTGTAGGTATCATAATTATTTTTTAAAAAATAAATAAATATAAAATTTATATGAAAAAAATTACAATTTTAATAATAAATTTTATTCCCTTTCAAAATAAGTTATAGAAATTACACATTAAAAAAATCTATGTAATATTACTGTTTATTTATATTTATAATTTGAATGGATGGGGACTGCATAAAAGGGTCACCTCTATTGGCTTATGACTCACTCATTACATCTCATTTTTAGAAAGTAAAAATTTTATATATAATTATTTTTAAATATTTTTTTAATATGATTAATTATATATTAAAAAAATAATATAATTAATCACGTTAATAAAATTTTAAAAAATATATAAAAATAATTTTATATTAAAAATTAACATCCAAACGGACGGTTCGGGTCATTTTTAATAGAGATCAGATGTGAACTCAGTGTAGGCCCGACACATGTGCCACCCTTCTTCCTTCTACTGAACCGATGCAATTCCTGCATAGATGGCTGGGCCCCATCTGCATGCATTGGAAGGGACGTTTCAGGAGCCTCGAACAAATGAGTCCAATGACTTTCCGAATCGGCCGGCCTGTATTAGGGAAAGTTGGAAAAGAATTTGATTTAGACTGTACCATAATAGTCCAATCATTTTCACCCGTAACAAAGAAAATGTTTTTCACCGGAAAATTTATAAATAATACCGAAGGTAAATCTGGAAGGCTCAGCTCAGGATCGAGTGTTTTGCCGGCCATCTGCCGACCCTGCCTTCATCTCAGGTTGTTTCTTACTGTCGGGTTGGATATTAATATATATGATAGGAAAAAAAGTTACCCCATTTGTGAAGCGACCTAGAAGTTTGTGTGGTTGGTGATGCTGAACGTTAGCATTTGTGAAACGAATTCATTGCCGCCATTACTGCTTGCCAAGGTAGCTAGCTTTAAAATGCAAGTTGATCAGACAATCATGGTCGACATTGATCATCATCATCGAAGTTCTGACCATAAAATAATTAAAGCGGGAAATTATGATCAAATTAGACCAGGCCGTACGTACACTAATTGTTCCTGATCATCGTGACCTACCTGACCGAAAAGAAGAAATTATATGGATAATTAAGGAGAAACATAAATTCTGATAAGGTCTCATTTGATTATACAGTTTAGATAGAATAAAATAAAATGAGATGTTTGATTAAAAGTGAAATAAAATATTGTAATAATATAATTTTTTAATATTAATTTTATTTTAAAATTTAAAAAAATTATTTATTATATTTTATGTGAAAATTTATAAAAATTGTAATGATTATATAATATAAGATAAAATGAGATAAGATATTTTAGATTTGGGTATCCAAAACAGCCCTAAATGTTATGTAAACATCTCATCATGATAAAGGACAAACCCATATAATATATATATATGTTTTGTATAATCCCACGAAGTGATCTAGGTTCTTCATATCTGTTAGATATATTTTATAATAAAAATAATTTTATAATTTGACAAATCATGTCAAATCACGTCAACTTCTAAGATTATTTTATATAATTGTTATTTACAACGAGAGTATTTTTGAAATTATATTCAAGCCAAATATACATGATGTGTTGCTAAATAAATTCATAAATTGATAAAATATGTTATATTGTAAAATTATTTTTATTATAAAATAGATCTAACGTGTATATATATATATATATATAATATATTATATGAAGTCCCGTTAGTCGGTGAATTTATTTTTGTAAAATCTTTTTATACATAATTGTAATATTTTTCTCTTTGTACATAGCTATTTTTTCTTAAAATTCTATATACGTAGAAATTATTTATCCCAAAAGAAATTAAACTTAAGATTTATCACTTTTTATTTTACTAAACGTTATTACCCGTACGAAAAATTGGCCCTCCACGAAAATAAAAAGCCTGTTGTCGCCACTGTTTCTACGTAATTAACCACTTCTAAAATCTGTAGTGCATGTACTGTGCAAAGTATCTGATCGATTTTCAATATCCTCGCAAGATAGAGCCCCTTGTACATTGCGCAAAGCATGAGTGGGATACTGCTTGCATCTGTCGGCATAGTTATTATAAGTATTCAAGTTGTTTCTAATTCGCTCGACATACGGTTTTTTAAATTTATTAGTTATTGTCAGATTGACATGCATGCTATATATTTTATTGTACTGTCGCTAAGATTTAGAGGATAATATATAATAGAAAAAGTTTATTCTCTCGTCATCTCATAATATAATATTAGATGATAAATTTACAAATGAAACAAAATAAATAGTTTTCAATTATCTATTATCATAAAATGGAATGATGAGTGGATGATGTGCTACAAGAAATTTTACTTTTAAGAATGAAATAATTTAGAAACAGACTAAATTTTATCCCTAAAAGTAAGTATTGGAAATTTAAATAGGGATGACTTTATAAAACCGTTCGAACTGTTAAATACCTATTTGAGTGGGATTTTCTCTAATGATTTAGATCGTCTCAAGACGACAAAATCGTTTGAGCTGCGTGCAAAAATTTGGTTTGAACATGAAATTAATGATTGTTCAAATAATATAACGTGTTTTATTTTGTTAATCTTGCATAAGGAGCGATAATCCAGCTTGCTTATCATATTTTAATTAATTGGTCGTCCTAATTGAAAAGAAAAGTGATAGGTCCCGCTTAATAGTGATTACGAATATTAAGAAAAATATTCTCTTTGGGTGAGAATGTACTGCAATTTGGATAAACTTGCTTTTTGCCTTCATTGATAGTTGTCAATTGCTTAAATAGCAAAACCACGTACATAATGCCAAAAATAAAGGACAACAATAGACTGTTATCAACTAGTAACCGAAACACAAACGCACGTAAAATAGAAAGCACAACACACTTACTAATGGAAATAAACATGCAAAAATAAATATATGTAACAGAAAATGACCCAATCCATGTTGCACCACGCCACATGCATGCAACATCTTCCACGTCCAACCTCATCCCAGGTACTTGGGATTTGGCTTAAGGCCCATCTTCGAATGTCGTGGCCTAACAATACTGCCCCCATCAAGCTAACCCTTGTCCTCAAAATCCATAGACGGGAACATGTCTAGCAGCTTTTTTGTTGGCGCCAGGTTGCCTCCTCGGTTGGAAGATGCTTCCACTGCACTAAGGTCTATTCGACGAGCTGGGCCCCTTGCTTGATCTAGTAGGCGTCTAGAATAGTCTAAGGTTCCAACACAACCATCCCTTCATCGGTGAATGGTGGTAACTTTGCTCGTTGTGTCTTAGCATTTTCCCTGTTATTCTGGTATCGTTTAAGCAGCAACACATGAAACACTAGGTGGATGTGCGCCCCCTTTGGTAGTTCTAACTTGTATGCTACAAGTCCATATTTCTGGTGGACCCGTTTGAAGGCGGTATGCTGGTGGTATGCCCGGCTGAAGGCCGTTTGAAGGCCATTCTTTGATTTCGAATGAAATATCCCTCTTCCTTTGATTTGCTAGTTGCTTCATTATGTTAACTGATCTTTCCAAGTTGGTCTTCAGTTGTTGGAGCAGTTCATCTCGGGTTAAGAGTTGCTGATCAACTTCATGCTTCATTGTACAATGGAATAGAGGGTGGCAGTCTTCCATACAGCGCCTGGAAAGGGGTCATCCCTGTAGAAATATGGTATGTTGTGTTATTCTAATATTCAGCCAAAGGTAAGTAGCAGCTGCATTTTTGTGGCCACTAGTGAACGAGGCACCGAAGATATTGCTTGACACAGTGATTGACGACTTCCATTTGCCCATCGGTTTGTGGGTTGTATGCAGAGTTGAGCTGCAATTTTGCACCCAACATCTTGAATAATTCTTGCAAGAATTTGCTAATGAAAATTGGGTTTCGGTCACTAATAATGGACTTGGGCATTTCGTGGAGCTTTATGATACCTTCCACAAATTTGTTAGCCATAGTTTTAGTAGTAAAGGGCTGGGTTAAAGTAAGAAAATGAGCTGACTTACTAAACCTATTGACAACCACCATGATGGTATCTTTGCCTTTTGAGGTTGTTAATCCTTTAATGAAGTCCAAGGTGATGTCGTCCCACACCTAGCATGGGAGTGGTAGTGGTTGAAGGAGTCCTACCGTAGCCAGTGTTTCGGCCTTTATCTTTTGGCATACCTCACACCCTTTGACATATTCTTAGACTGATCTATGCATCACGAGCCAATAAAATTGTTGTCCCAATTTTTTGAATGTGCGTGGAACGCCTGAGTGATCGCCCATTTTGGTGTCATGCATTTCACGTAGCAGTTTAGTCCTTAAAGCTGAATCGGCTGGAATGATGACCTTCCCTTTGTATAGAAGTCGCCCTTAACGCCATGCATATGGACCTTTGGGTTGGTTCGTTGCCACACGGCCCATCGACTGGATATACTGGTCCTTCTTTGCAGCTTGCTTAATTCTTCCCATAAAGATATGATGAAGAATGGGGCTACCTTGCTTTTGTGAGAGGGCATCGATCGTGGAATTTTCACAGCTTGGACGATCTATGATCTCTTAGTCATAGCCCAAGAGCTTAGCTATCCATTTTTGTTGCTCTGGTGTGGTCATTCCTTGCTTCAAAAAATACTTGAGGCTACGTTGATCGGTTTGGATATAAAATTTTCAGCCTAGAAGATAAGACTGCCATAAGTGTATGGCCTTTATGATTGCTAACATCTCTTTGGCATATGTAGACCAAGATTTCTTGGTCACTTCAAGGGCTTGACTCATGAATGCCACTGGTTTGCCCTGTTGAGACAATACTGCTCCAATTCCTTCCCCAGATACATCAGTTTCGATATTGAAGAAGTCGTTGAAATTTGGCATTACCAATATAGGGGTGGTTGTCATGGCTTGTTTGAGAGCAAGAAAGCAGACTTAGCTTCATCATGCCATCCAAATTGGCCTTTCTTGAGAAGATTGGTGAGAGGCCGAGCTAAAATGCCATAATTTTGGACAAACTTTCACTAATAACTTGTCAATTCTGAAATGTTAGTAAGATGTGGCCATGCCACCATGGCAACAATGTGCCCCAAGTACTCAAATTCTTGTTGCCTAAAGGTGCATTTACTAGCCTTGACAAAGAATTGGTGCTACCTTAATATCTCTAAGGTTTGCTTTATATGCACTAAATGCTTGTCTCAAGTAGGACTCTAAACCAATATGTTATAAATAAAAAAACTAATATGAATTTTATAATATGAGAGCGGAAGATAGAGTTGATGATGGCTTGGAATGTAAAAGGTACATTACATAAGTCAAATGGCATAACCAAGTACTCATAATGTCTATTGTGCGTATGGAAAGCAGTTTTAGGGATATCAGGAGGATTCACTTGTACCTGATGGTACCCAGCTCTCAAATCTAGCTTAGTAAAGTAAGAAGCACTGTAGAGCTCATCTAACATGTCATCAACCCGCATGGGGATCGAAAATCGGTCCTTAATGGTTGCGGCATTGAGTGCGCGATAATCTGTGCAAAAACGCCAATTTGATTCCTTCTTCTTCACAGTATTGGTGATAATAAAGGGCTAGTGTTGGGTCGAACAAGCCTCGAGCTCAGCATATCTTGAACCTGCTTCTCAATCTCTTCTTTTTGATAATGCGCATACTAGTATGGTCGAACATTAATTGGCTCGGTTCCCTCCTTAAGGGTAATGCAGTGATCAACTTCCCTTGTAGGTGGTAACCTTGAGGGCTCTTTGAACAAGTCAGAGAACTCCTACAATATCTCCTGTATGCCAGGATGTATATCTTCACGTCGCTTCTTCTTGGTGACTTGTAGGCACAGTGCAAATATTGCATGGCCTGGGCGACTTCTTTAGATAGCTCCTTGAGTGATGCCGCTTGGATATCTTGGCCATCTATCCCTTTCAAACGCCTAGTTTGTTTCTTCCAAACAGATTCCATGGTTAACTGTTTCCAGTTGCAAACCACATAACCTAGTAGCTCGAGCCATTGGATCCCTAGAACCAAATCCAATCCTGTGAGTGGAAGAGAACAAAGAATTAAGGAAAAAAGAGTGCCTTGTTGGTCCACTTGTACCTCCTCGAACTACCCTTGGCATCTGAGATTTTCTCCATTGGCTACTCAAACAGTGAAAGCTTCAGTCGGCACCACCGGTAATCACAGTAAGTTGGCCATACACTCTCTAATAAAATTGTGAGTTGACCCACTATTGATTAATACAATGACGTCGTGGGAATCGATCTTGGTAGCTACCCGCATAGTATTGGGTGCAGTCCATCCTGTTAATGCATGTAGAGTAATCTCTGGTTTGGGCTGCTCTTCATGGTTCTCCTTAGTTGGTTGTTCTTTTGTGACATAATCACAGATAATGTTGCTGCTGCCATCGTGTCCTTCCAGCACGAGTATCCGTGGCCCTTGACACCGGTGTTATGCAGTAAAATGTTCATTATAATTAAAACATAAGCCTTGAGCTCATCTCCACTACATTTCATCCCAAGTTAGTCACTGAATAGGAGTGATAGGTGTTGCATGATTTTCTGTGGGAAGAGCTAAGGGAGCTCGCACCGATGGTGTAATCTTACGAACCTCCTTTGTCTCGATAGTAGGTCGTCTTTCATTCGCGCTAAGCTAATAGCATCCTTTAATATCTTGGGTTTAAACATTCGAATACCATCCAAAATTTCTATCCTTAAGCCACCCATAAATGTCCCCATCAAAGCAGTTTGAGTCCAGACTCGTACCCGATTGCCCAAGCGTTCGAATTCCAGCTAGTAATCATGCAGAGAACCTATTTGCCTAATTCTCGAAAAAGCTTCATCAAAATCTTCTCACTCTGGAGGCCCAAAGCGAGCCTAGAGTTCATCTTCAAAATTCTCCCATGAGTGAATATGTCCTTCTACTTGGAATGTCCTACGAATCCATTGCCACCACTGGTTGGCCTTTTCTTCTAGGTGGTAGGAGGCTAATGAAACCTTCTGGAGTACCCTGGAACTTGAAGAATTGGTTTACTTGATTGAACCACTTCGTTGGATCATTGCATGAGAACCAAGGAAACTCAAGCTTTGCCGTTTTAGAGGAGACAACCTGCCACCCCCTGTTGTTGGCTTTGCGGTGATGATTGGTGTGGCTCCTGGATTCTTGGTTTGAGAGCAAGACATCAGAGAAGCGATTGAGGGTTCCTTCCAAGTGATAAAGTCTGTCAGCCATGCCAAGTTTCATCTTGTGTAACAACCCTTCCTGCATTGCACTGAGCCCTGTTTCCAATTGCTCAATACGTTCTCTATTGGTTTGCTTCCAATTTCTCAATACGTTCTTTATTGGTTCCCATAACCTATCTTTGAGGCCAATGATAGGTCCCACTTAATAGTGATTACGAATACTAAGGAAAATATTAAGGAAAATATTCTGTTCGGATGAGAATGTACCACAATTTGGATAAACTTGCTGTTTGCCTTCGTTGATAATTGTTGGTTGCTTAAATAGCAAAACTACGTACATAATGCCGAAAATAAAGGATAACACTAGATTGTTATCAACTAGTAACTGAAACACAAACACACGTAAAATAGAGAGCTCAACACACGTACTAATGGAAATAAACATGCGGAAATAACTACATGTAATAAAAAATGACCTAGTCTATGCTGCACCCTGTTGCATGCATGCAACGTTATCCATGTCCAACCTCATCCTAGATATTTGGGATTTGGCTTATGGCCTCTCTTAGAAAGTCATGGCCTAACAAAAAGCTATTCTTCTGGCACGTTTTACATGATGTCTTTCTTCTGATCACTACAACTTATCAAATCATGTGGTCGTCCGATGGATCGATCGATCAGAAGCAAAACAAATCCTATTAATTTGTCATATTTTAAGACCAATTATAACACAAAGATTAATAGATATTCATCAACGTCTCTCGATCTGGGAGTTTCTAAAGATCATTACAGTTGGAGAGAAATAAGTATAAAATTTGAGTTCTATAATATTTATTGAGTTTTAGTACTATCGATCTACAATATTCAAATGGACAATAACAAAATTATAAGACTAATACATTAATATGCCAATCATTATACTGTTGTGTTTTAAAACTTTAAATGATCTTTATCGGCTGAACATAGGGATGCTCCAATCGTGGTAACGAGATCAATTATTCCATGTGCATGGCTTTCCAATTTCATAGATTTATCAATGGTGACCATTATATATATATATATATATATATATATATATATATATTTATATTTATACATGATATAATAAAGTTCTGTAATGAAATGAGGAAAACAAAAAAACAAAAATTTGCAGGTCATAATTAGTTTCTAAATCAAGCTGGCCATGCAGAACAACACATGACCATTGGATGTTTAGAACGAAGTCGATCTGATCGCGCGTCTCTATCATCTATGAGTGTTAGGAAGTTTTCATGCATTTTATACTCCCTCAAGTTGGAAGATTCAGCGCGCCGGGGGGTGGCGAAAAGTAGTACTACGTTAGAAGGCACTACAACAATTAGAGGTTTTTGCCACGAATTCTTTTTCCATGACATAAGAGGGTGGCAAACATCAAGTAATTGTCTCCAAAACCATTCGTGGGAAGGAAACATACCCTTTAACCATGAGTTTAGTGCGGTGGGAATAATTTAGTGGGAAAAGGAATTTTTGTCACTAGCAAATATATTTTTTGCCACCACTTGCATTAGTAGGGAAAAAAACTAAAATAACCCCTTGGTCCTCATGGGTTATATCTTTTAACGTAGAACTTTTTTTTTTTTGCCATGATTTGGACTTAATCGCAAAAGATTATTTTGTCTCACATTAATGTATCCGTCGGTAGACATTTATTTGCCACGATGATGTACACTTTTTGCGACGACTGAAAGTGGCCGGTATTGATAGAAAATAAAAGAAACACCTGGTATAATCCCCGCGTTACCCCGCGAGCCCCTTTTTCCCTTTCTTGGTTCATCCCGCTAGCCCTTTCCTTTCTTCCCCAACCATCCCCCCACCCAACTTTCCTGCGATAATCACCATGGCCCCCTCCCTATAGACGGCGGCGACTTCGCACACTGCATAGGATCCGCCCCACCTCGCAACCTCACCGACCTTGCCTATTAAATCCGTGATATTGCCCTAGACTCCAGAACCCTCTCTTCAAAAGGAAATCAGTGGGTGCGTCCCCTCTCTCTCTCAATTCCATTTTCACAGTAAGCCTCTCTCTCTTCTCCCTCCGTGTTCTCTATCTATTGGTTGTATGATTGTGTATCATTATAGAAACTTTTGTATGATTGTATAAGATTGGTGGGAAAATATAAGTTCAAGGTTGTCACAACAGCTTTGAGTGGTAATTAGCTGCTTCGAATCTAGATTTCTAGAATTAATTTTCTGCATATGCCCGCTATTTGTCATGGAAATAAGCTGAAGAGCTACCTCTGATTTTGGTGCACTGTTTTTTAGTTTTAACGAGATGGTAGAACAGCCCCCTGTTCTGGAAATACCCGTGTAGAAGATTTAACATTTTGATTTATAATAAAATGATATTATAAATCAAAATGCCATTAATTCATGAATTTTAATGGGTTTGTATGGAATTTATAAACAGTATTGAACAATTGCAATATTAATCATCATTTTTTGCCTTCAATGAATAAAACTTCTTTTTTTTTTTTGGACATTCTTTGTAATGAATGGTTGCATCAACCCTTAACAGAAATTACTCTGGTGCTGTTATAATGGTAATGGGTGAAGTCCAGACTCTGGCAGAATTTCCTTTAACCCATACTCTATTGATTGACCAAGATGGAATTGGTTTTTAGTGTTTGTTCTCATGATGTAGTAAAGCTGAAATCAGTTCAAATAGCCCATTCCCAACTTGTATTTCCAATGCACTGATTGTTGTCATGAAGGTGCACTGCTAATGGTCAATTTTCACTTGACCATTCCCATGATTTACATCTTTAACTCCTAAAGGATATAAATCAGTGATGAGATCTTAGAATTTAGGAGATGGGCTTAGAATTCTTTAATTTGAGCAATCTTCTAAGGCTGGTTCTCTGGAGCAAAGATTGCCCTTATTGTTGGAAGCTCAATAATCTGTAATTCACATTGAGTTGATGTGCTTTGATTTTCTAGACTCACATCTCCACTATAATCACATTTATAGTGGGATTTGCTGCAATGATCCACAATAACATCTAATAGTGGATCATTTCTTTAAATGGTATTTTCTTCGGTAGGAACTTGGTATCAGACAATTTTTCTGATACGTTGCAGTCCCTCCAAGTTCTGATTATTGTTGGTCAAAATTAGGAATCAGCTTAATAGTGCAGGGTTGAGAAGACTGCATATTGGACTACATTGCATATTGGACAACATCTCTCTGCTTTTGTATGTTGGTATGTTAAGTCAGCTATAGATATATATTCTAATTGGGGCTGCTCATACACTAGGGTAGGAACACAAAAGCTAGTATCACGCATGGTGTTGGTAAAAGCCCCAAGTCCAAAGCACTTTGCTTACCAAAACCCAATTTGCACTTTTTGGCCCTTTTTGAGTGAGCTTAAAGGGCAAAATGTGAACTTGTAGTTAAATAAATGGTGTGTATATATATCAGTTTTCGCTATTACTGTTTTTCTTGATCATTAATTTAGATGAAGTAGATGAGGAAGATGGTTAGGGCCACAAATTTTATGACGACAATGCTGATGCTCAAATGCTTAATGATGAGAATGATTATATAATTTAGGATTGCATTGTATTGCTTATGTTAGCATAGAAGTCAATACTTATAAATTTAATGATTTTCTGGTCATTGCCTTTTGGTAAATTTTGATTAAATCATGCCCTTTATTTTGGTTGTGGCCATCAAATACATGGTTGTGAATATTTCGTAAAGCACAAGAGAATTATATAAAATGCTAAGCCTAACTTCTGTGAGATTAATCAATCATGTGGTTGTCATGTCATCATAATACTCTTAACAATATACAAGAGAGAAATACCTAATTACAGCCTACGAGCAAAGAAAGAAGCATACAAGTCATTAAAATCAACCCCCTCAGATACAATATAGGCTAAATATATGACTATCCTGCTTTTTTTAAACCTTTTTTTTTTTTTTTTTTGGTGTTTCCACCATAATACCAACCTCAAGAAATTCCTTTTCGAGTTCTGGAGTGATAATGGCAATTGATTCTGCATGCCTCTTGGCAACTGACAGCTGCTGTCTACAACCCTCTACATCCTTCTTACCTTCACTTTAAACAAAATGGTTTATGGTCGGCTTCACACGAACAAATATTTGTTTGATAAGTACAACAAAAATACATGAACAAATATTTCACATATATAAAATCCTGTATCTCCTAAATCTCCTCATCCTCCAAGGAGAATAGAAGCTGTTGGTACTCCAATCGAGAGGAAAACATCTTTGCCAAGATATAGTTTGGCTCAACCATTTTTTGGTAGTGTTGCTAGCAATTCTGAGATGCTAAATGATACCAACTCACCAATACCTGACGAAGACATCAAATTCTCCCCCCTTAACTGAGACAAAGATCCAGTGCTTAAAATAGGAACCAATTTGATTTTACCATACATTTCAGGTCAGCAAACCAGGTTATATATATATATATATATATATATATATATGAATTCCACATTAGTAAAAAAGTCAAATAGGGATGCTAAGTGTCAAGAAAAGAAAGGATAAAAAACCTTTAAATTCCCTCTGAAGTTGAAAAGTAACATAATCCATTACAACTTCAAGGATATTTTCTCAAAATGGATTGTCTCCAGAAAAAGAATCACAGTTCACTAATGAGGAGCATCATTAAAATTGGTTTGCCTAGCAATATTATAGAACTTAATTGCCTTGCATGAAGAAGAGAGAGACCAAAGTAAGAAAAGGTTAAAGTGAGAAGAAACCACATATTTCAATGAAGGTAGCAAGAAGTGTTAAAACTTGTAACATAATGTTGCCATCAGTTGCAGTACATCAGGATATGTTTAATTAATCAAATTAGTTTAATAAAGTTTTGTGAAGTACAGAACTATGGACCCAAGGTCCTAATGTAGAATTGTAAAAGATGCATATGCAAGAATAGACAACTCAGCATAGTGCATAATCCCATGAAATTAATAAATGGAGGTCGGTAAACATGTTCATATAGACAATCCAGGTGGGACAGTGCGCTGACATCTGGATGTACGAATATCTAAATGAAGATGGTTCCTTAAACACTCGGGTGAGACACCAGACTGACATCTGAATCCTGGTGTATATATAAAGATTAAACTATCAGAAAACATGACTTTCAATTAAGTTTTGTCCCAGTTGAAGAGTTTAACTTAAAGATTATTCAATCTCTTCAATGGATTTGCAAATTAAGTTCTTCAAGTGTATCCGGTAAAGAACTCGTGGAAATCATGTCATTCACCAGGACTGAAGAAAAAATTTACACATCATTTATCATTGCACTCCACAGATCAGTAAGAAAATTATTTATCACTTGTAGATAACTTCTTTTGGATAAGTAGAATCACATCCAGATAACTACTTACAACATTCATAGTGCAGTTACGATTGCATCGAAAACTTTTCATGCTCCTTGAGACCAATTTCCAAATCTCTAATCTAAAAAAATTTCACAACCAATCATATCAAGAACGTGATATGAAACTAAATAGATTGGTGGGAAAATATAAGTTCAAGGTTGTCACAACAGCTTTGAGTGGTAATTAGCTACTTCGAATCTAGATTTCTAGAATTAATTTTCTGCATATGCCCGCTATTTGTCATGGAAATAAGCTGAAGAGCTACCTCTGATTTTGGTGCACTGTTTTTTAGTTTTAACGAGATGGTAGAACAGCCCCCTGTTCTGGAAATACCCGTGTAGAAGATTTAACATTTTGATTTATAATAAAATGATATTATAAATCAAAATGCCATTAATTCATGAATTTTAATGGGTTTGTATGGAATTTATAAACAGTATTGAACAATTGCAATATTAATCATCATTTTCTGCCTTCAATGAATAAAACTTCTTTTTTTTTTTTTGGACATTCTTTGTAATGAATGGTTGCATCAACCCTTAACAGAAATTACTCTGGTGCTGTTATAATGGTAATGGGTGAAGTCCAGACTCTGGCAGAATTTCCTATAACCCATACTCTATTGATTGACCAAGGTGGAATTGGTTTTTAGTGTTTGTTCTCATGATGTAGTAAAGCTGAAATCAGTTCAAATAGCCCATTCCCAACTTGTATTCCCAATGCACTGATTGTTGTCATGAAGGTGCACTGCTAATGGTCAATTTTCACTTGACCATTCCCATGATTTACATCTTTAACTCCTAAAGGATATGAATCAGTGATGAGATCTTAGAATTTAGGAGATGGGCTTAGAATTCTTTAATTTGAGCAATCTTCTAAGGCTGGTTCTCTGGAGCAAAGATGTCCCTTATTGTTGGAAGCTCAATAATCTGTAATTCACATTGAGTTGATGTGCTTTGATTTTCTAGACTCACATCTCCACTATAATCACATTTATAGTGGGATTTGCTGCAATGATCCACGATAACATCTAATAGTGGATCATTTCTTTAAATGGTATTTTCTTCGGTAGGAACTTGGTATCAGACAATTTTTCTGATACGTTGCAGTCCCTCCAAGTTTTGATTATTGTTGGTCAAAATTTGGAATCAGCTTAATAGTGCAGGGTTGAGAAGACTGCATATTGGACAACATTGCATATTGGACAACATCTCTCTGCTTTTGTATGTTGGTATGTTAAGTCAGCTATAGATATATATTCTAATTGGGGCTGCTCATACACTAGGGTAGGAACTCTTATTGGAAAAGCTGAGCATGTGGTTGATATGGAATATTACCCTTCTTGTATTCATCGAAAGCACCTCTCCCGACTTCTCAACACATGTATTGTAGCATGTACTCCCTTTAAGAAAATTCCTCCAGCACGTACTTCATACACAGGCCTGTTATACAAAATATATGTACTTAATGTGGACTAGCCCAGATTACCAAATGCTCTTATAATATATAAAGAGCTATTTCTCCCCCCATATATCATGGGAATGGAGAGATTCTTTACTCTACATGTTCATGAAGGATTAAGTGAAGCTCATCTGTTTTTCTGCATTACTATGCCGGCAGTGGTCTCAATTACGTTGCTGTATCATTTCTGCATTACCCTAAACAATTTTTTTTTTTTTTTACACTTTATGGTTAGTATAATCTGAACCTGCTACCTAATCTATAATTGGGGAATGGTCATCCAATCACCACACACACACACATAGTTACCAACTGCTCTACCTATATATCCATATTAAATGGAAAAACAGAGGGCAAAAGTATGGGTTTCAATTGATATTCATGAAGCATCGGATTGGATAAATATGGGATTTCTTGTGGATTAATCATGCATGTAGAGCACCCCGACCAGTTTCTCTATCCTATCCTTAAACATACTTCACCCGAAGGAATTAGTTTCTTTTTTGTGTTTTTTTTTTTTCTGCTTTCTTCCCACATACTGACTTTTACCCTTGAGTTATGCATCATCTTATTAATTCAAAAGTCGAATTGTTTTGTAATATTATGACTTTGTAATAATATTACAAAACATGCCAATACTATTTTCTCTAACAGCCCAGGTTTCCTCATTTATTTAGAGTTGGTTTGACATCTCCACGTATACATTCCTGTGCGATGTGCCTTACATAGTGATTAATTTTAATTGAGGTGTATATTTCTCAAATATACACCTGTTGGACCATTATGGTCAACAGATTGCCTCAACCTTCCCAGCATTCCCTCACCACCAAAGCTGCTTGAATGATCCAACAACTATATCCGGAAAAAAAAAATGGTATTTCTGATAATCTATATACATAGATGCTAAAAAAAGGAATCGTGGTATCCATATGATATACCACGATTTGGAACCATTTCCCACACTGCTAATACTGATCAGATTAGACAACCCATCTAAAAACTTGTGATGCTCCAAGTATTTAGACAATATCCAGCTTTCAGTTTCATAGCGAATTGCATTCTGAAATTCTCTGTGCCAATTTACCATATCCTAATATGATGTTTGCTTCCATTTGGTCAGCTTCATACTATGGATAAGTCTTGGATGCATATTGAAGATAGATTGCATTCCAGTGAGTATGCTGAAGGGGTTAGACAATTCGTCGCTATGGCCATTTCCCACACCGCTAATACTGATCAGATTAGGTGTCCATGTAGAAGATGTCGGAATAGAGCTTTCCACTCCATTCGTACAATTGAAGATCATTTGTTCTTTAAAGGGATTGATCCAACTTATACTCCATGGATATTCCATGGAGAAGATGATCCATTCCGGAATGCGACTTTTTCCAACGATGAACAAGATGATACATTGTCTCATAGTGATTATATTGATGATCTCGATGAGCTTTTAGATGATATCCATCATGGGTCGTTTATGGATGGTGAGAACAGAAATGCCGGTGAATCTTATGGTGGCGATCAACCCTCCACCTCTAATCCTCCGGTCAACTCTAATTTCGAGGACTTGGTAGCTGATGCACGACGACCACTTTATCCTTCATGTACTAAGTTCTCAAAGCTATCCTTCATCGTTAAGCTACTTCACATCAAGAGCATAGGTGGGTGGACCGTGAAGTCCTTTGATATGGTCATAAAGCTCTTGCAAGAGGCATTTCCTGATGCCTTATTCCCTGACTCATATAATGATGCCCGTCGCTTAGAGCGGGGATTGGGCTTTAGTTACGAAAAGATTCATGTCTGCCCAAATGATTGTGCCTTGTTTTGGAAGGAAAATGCATCGTACAATGAATGCCCTAAATGTGGAGCATCTAGGTGGGAGCAGAGCACAATTCAGGGACGAAGGCTACCACAAAAAGTACTCCGACATTTTCCGCTTAAGCCGCGCTTGCAGAGGCTATATATGTCAAAGAAGACAGCCCAAGACATGAGATGGCATGTAGATGGACATGTTGATGATCCGACGTGCATGCGACACCCATCAGATTCGAAGGCTTGGAAGGACTTTGATAAGAAACATATGTCATTTTCCACAGATGTTCGCAATGTTAGACTTGGTTTGGCCAGTGATGGGTTTAACCCATTCAACAATATGAGTAGACCGTATAGCATTTGGCCAGTACTGCTTGTGCCGTACAACTTGCCTCCCTGGCTATGCATGAAAGAACCATACACTATGCTCTCGTTGTTAATACCTGGCCCAAAGTCACCAGGTAATGATATTGATGTCTTTCTGCGTCCTCTACTCAATGAGTTGAAGGAGTTATGGGAAGAGGGTATTCGTACCTATGATGCATACAGCAAGCAACACTTTATGTTGCATGCAGCGCTACTCTGGACAATCAATGACTTCCCCGCATATGCCAATCTTTCTGGGTGGAGTACAAAGGGCAAGAAGGCATGCCCCCATTGCATGATTGACACAAATTCACAATGGTTGGTATATGGCCGCAAGCATTGCTATTTGGGTCATCGACGATGGTTGGCCCCCGGTCACAGTTGGAGACGGAAAAAAAATGCTTTTAATGGACATGAAGAGCACAATCTCCAACCATCAAGGGTCCCGGAAGAGCAATTGCTACAACAATTAACTCAAGTGTCACATGTTCAGTTTGGTAAATCTTCTACGAAAAGGAAACGAACTCTGGACAATCATCTTAATTGGACGAAAAAATCAATATTTTTTGAGCTTCCTTACTGGTTATCCTTAGGTTTGAGACATAATCTGGACGTCATGCATATAGAGAAAAACATATGCGATAACGTTGTCGGAACATTGTTGAATATTGAAGGTAAAAGTAAGGACTCTGCCAATGCACGTAAAGATTTGGCCAATCTTGGAATAAGGAAAGAATTGCATTTACAACAACAAGGCGAGAGAATAACCATGGGTCTTGGATGCTACATGTTAAATTTAAATGAGCGAAGGGCTTTTTGTGAGTGGTTGTCAAAAGTTAAATTCCCTGATGGGTTCGCATCGAATATTGCCCAGTGTGTCAATGTTCGTGAGGGAAAGATCAGTGGAATGAAAAGCCATGATTGTCACGTATTTATGCAAGCACTGTTGCCGGTCGTGATTGGTGGGTTCTTACGGGCCGACGTGCGTCAAGCCTTACTAGAGTTGTCTTGGTTCTTCAAAGAATTATGTTCCCGAACTTTGAACTTACCAGTGTTGCATCGTCTTCAAGCTAATATTCCCTTGATTCTATGCAAACTAGAAATGATATTCCCTCCAGCTTTTTTTGATATTATGGTGCACCTTTCTATTCACTTGCCAGAGGAGGCTCTACTTGCAGGACCCGTGCAATATAGATGGATGTATCCTTTTGAGAGGTACTTAGGAAAGTTCAAGCGGTACGTCCGGAACAGAGCCCGTCCTGAAGGCTCAATTGCTGAGGCATATGTGCATCTGGAGTGCCTTACCTTCTGCTCTATGTACCTCCATGATATAGAAACTAAGTTTAATCGAGAGGAACGCAATAGTGATGTACTTACGGGTTCCGCTGAGGAGGGGAATAGGCCAAGTTTATCGGTTTTCTCACAGAAAGTTAGACCATTGGGGACAGGGCACTCCCACAAATTAGCCGACATACTAATGGTCAAGGCCCGATGGTATGTTCTTAACAATTGCGTGGAGGTTGAGCAATACATTGAGTACGTCCATCATTCTACTGTTTAACACTTTAGGTTATCAACAGCAATTGCTGATACCTTCTAACAAAATACTTGTATTGACAGGGAGCACCTACAGAAGCTGAAAGAAGAGAACCCTGATAACATCGATCGTAGGCACCAGAGTCAATTTCCATCGTGGTTCAGGGCACGGGTAAGAGAATGTTTCCTTCCGGCCGCATATAGTTAAGTTAACGTCGATTTTCCATAAATGGACTTATCATTTACACTTTTGCTTTCTGACTATCATGTAGATTCGAGAGCTACGTGCAGTTAGGCCAACAGAGGTATCCGACGACATATATGCATTAGCATGTGGTCCAGATCCATGTGTCGCATCTTATGCCGGGTGCATAATGAATGGTGTTCGATTCCATACAATGGAGCGTGAAAGGTGTCGCCGCACTCAAAACAGCGGGGTTGCCGTGCATGGCGAGCATCGGGGATCCCCTGTTGACTTCTACGGGGTGTTGCATGATATTATAGAAATACGCTACATGGGTTGGCGTAAGGTTTATCTATTTCAATGCATTTGGTATGATGTCGGCGACCCGAGAAGGGGGATACGTCTCAGGGACCACTTAACGTTGGTGAATACTGCTAGGCAGTGGTATAAAGATGAGCCTTTTGCCCTTGCGTGCCAAGCAAGTCAAGTATTTTATTTGCCCGATCCAATTTTGGGTGGAAGTTGGCAGGTCGTCCATAAGGTAACAAGTAGAAATGTTTACAACCTTCGCGCAATGACGCCTGTTGGGGATGCGCTTGATGATGGTGAGTCATCATGGGATGACTCGGACAATGACGATCGTAATAATCTGGACAACTATCCCCCTACTCTTCATGTCGATGAAGCCATGCCCGATCCATTGAACCGACTCGACGAAGAGCATTTGCTAGTTGAGACAACAAATATCGCGCTTCCAGACCCGGCCCAACCAGTCGCCGATGATTTCGATGATGCTCCTGACCCAGGTGACGATGAAATGGGAATGGAGGACATAAGTGTCGATGACAACTCGGACAACGAGTCCGGCCATCCTCTGACTAGGGAGGATGATGATTAGTGCAGTAAGATTTGATTATAGCATGTTTATTTAAGAGGAATGTGCAAACGAAACTTTTTATTTTCGTACGTCTAATATTGCCTGTCTAGTAGTTTTACCAAGACTAACAATCTAATATAGGTACTTGTTTTGTTCAGATCACATGCTCACCTGTAGCTGTTGCAATATAAACTATAGGTGATTAGTTAAGCTAATGTACGTGCTGACCACTTGTATGTGTGTTTACATACAAAGCAAATTATACATGCTAAGTTAGCATAATCTTTGTTAACTTAGAAATATAAGTTGCTCAGTTACTCATAGATGGTCATTACATATTTTGTGCAGATTTTGGGGATTGCACGTTAAAGCTAACGTTGTGCTTGGTCCACCTACATCAAATGTCGATGGAAAGTTAGTATATTTTGTGATAGTGTGTTGGGATTTACTAGGTATTTATGAATATCAAAATGATGACCAATTGTTGGCTGATTTTATTGAGGGGTCTCCCTTCGAGAATATTATGACCTTTAGTTGTGCAAGTTAAAAGACCACAATCCTTTAACAGTTAGTTGCATTAAAGTTTTCAGCAATGTGTTTCTATATGATTGAATTGTCTTAAACAATGTCCAGCTAGCTTATGCATTTGACTAGGTGCAAATGCACAATTTATTAATTGATTAAGTGATATAAAGGTTTAGCATTGTTCCCATCATCCACAAGCTAGCTAAGATCCCGGGATGATTATTACAAATGATCCGGGTTCTACAAGGTACTAAATTAATGAGGCCAGGAAAGAAAAGAGGATGCTCTACCAATTCTGCTGGCACAAGATTCAGAAATGACTAGCAGGCATCACTTATGGTTGGAATATGAAACCAACTTTAAACCCAAATTACACAAGCAATATATAACTATAACAGGGCAGTGGGATCAATAAGTAGTTATTGATCCCCTAGCTATTTTTGATGATCAGGTTTTCCTTTAACAAGCAATATTTGCTATTTCGTCAAAATCAGCTTTCAGTTTAATAATATTTGGATATACATATATACTTATTTACATTGCAATGTCAGCATATATATTGTGGAGGGCATGTATCGGGTGTATTTCCATAATCAAACCAAATCTTGGAGAGGCTTTTATGCCTGATTAATAAAGGTCAAACATAAGTGAGTATAAAATCAGAATGCAAGCAATATAAATGTTAACTACTGCAGAATAAATTATAACAAAGAATTGGTGTATGAGGAATCATTAATTATTGCTCACCTAGCTACCTATATATATTAATTTCTAGTTTCCATAGGAAGCAATGGTGAATTCAGTGCATATACAAGTGCACTCCATTCGTATATTGCACAGTCTGTATAGCAAGATTGCATATTTGCAACTTCACGTAAATTATAACATTTTACAAGGCATCCAACACAGATTAATTACCCAAAATATAAAACTGAGAAAATTGGTGGACATGGCGCCAGTTTAAGTCAAAATACAGAGCGGGGGAATTGTAAAATTAAGGGCGGGATATTTTAATTGTGATGATGTCTGTTGGCTGGGAAATGGCGCCAGTGATGGGGTCCACAGCAAAGCTGAACTGCAGGGGGGATTGATGAGGGATTGACAGCAGGGGAGTTGGTGGCATCGTACTTCAAGTTGAGAGGTTTGAAGTAGAGTCATACATTACATATTGGGTTCCTCAGTTCACGTAAAGCAACACTTCGAGTTGAGAAACTACCACAGAGTTTTTCTCAACCTTTTCCTTCACTGCACGGGTTCACCTAGTCTCCCTTCTGAGCTGCTGTCCATTTCCTCTATATCCATTCACAACCCCACAGCTTCTCTATCCTCTTCACATCTGCCAGGCAAGCCAAAGTGGAAGGAAAAATCAGGTACACATTGCTACTTTACTAGGTATTATAGTACCGCAACTCCTTCTGAATGATTTGAGGTTATACATTCCCGAAAGTACTATGTTTTTTAAGAGTGCAATATCACTTTACAAATACCTGTTCATGTATTGCATAGATTTTTCTTCTTCTAAGGCAAAAAATAAATTGTGGTAGTTTAAAGTTAAGAACATATTTTGTGTGCTAATCTATAATTGCAGCAAAGCTAGTTCATGCAGTATACATCACAAGCATGTTATATTTCTCAAAAAACCATGCTGTTTTTTACACCAGCTTCATGCTTCGAACAAAGCTACACTATGGGTGTTTTGTTAGCTATTACCTGACTCAATTTACAGAACAGGTGAAATAGGTTGGAGCTGTTTTTACACATGATTCTATGTAGTTTCTGGGTGGAGTAAAAGCTATTATGTTTTACTTTTCTAAAACATAATAGCGCCCAAGACATGTGCACAGGGAGGTTGAAGATTAGCACACCACTTCAATTCTAGCACTTGGAATAGGGTAGGTTGGCTGCTTGTATCATGTTAGTATTACAATTTAGCTATAAAAAGTAGAATAATGAAAATAAAAGTCAAAAAGTATTTAATGATGCCTAGCCGATGAAGACATTATGGCTAGGCAGTTTGGTAAAATTGAGCTGATTGTTGCCATTCTCCACATTTTGTTAAAATGACAATCCAAGAGTTAGGACTTCAAGAAGACATATACAAGTGTTACATGGAGAATGGTTAGTCTGCCAACCCACTAACTTAGAAGATAAATACATGCCTCGGAACATTGTTGAAACCAGCTGGCCTGCTACTTAGTGTTTTTTACATAAAAAACAGAGGGCAATATTTGTCGTATGGGGTCAAAGGGTATTCAAAAAATAAACCAAATATTTCATGGGTCTTGGATATCCTGTTAGTATGATAGGAAATCAATACTATAATGTGGCAAATCCCACAATTCGAGGCTTATTTATCATTATTTTACTAGAACTCTACTGTTTTGTTTGGAAAATATGTACTTAATGTGGTAAAACTATTACCTGGTTGGATGCAGCAAAAACAGTATTGATATCCACCCAATAGCAAAGCCAAGGATGGTGAGAAGTATAAAGTTTCGGGGGGGTCGAGTCCGACAAGGTAGAGTTCAGCTATGTAGTAGTCAAGTACGGGACACGTTGCCTCCGAGCACCGTGTTGCAGGATGAGCCGAACTCAAATGATTCAACTCAGGATGTAGGAGCAGCGGGCGCAATAGAGGTTTTGGGTGGACACGAGGTTGGAGATTCAATCACTAATACAGGTATGTCATTCGTGTCAATAAACCAAGCTTTAGCATTTACTAAGTATTTCTCAATTGCTATACACAATCAAATAGTACAAAATGCAGTCTATACTAATGGTAGCTATATATATATGAGACTTCAGTTGTGAATATTTGTTTGTATTGATGTAGATCCACCCCCTAAGAAAAGGGGAAGAGGGCCAGCGAAGGGCACTCTATTTGAAAGGATGAGAAAAGTGGAGAAAATACCACTTGTTATACAAGATGGACATAGAGGGCCATCTTGCGAGAATGCAGCAATATTCACTGGGCGACTAACGGAGATCATTAAAGTACATGCCGACATGAGGCATGCCAGTTGGAGTTGTGTACCTGATGATGAAAAGCAAGAATTGATTGACCGTGTTAGGGTAGGATGATGTGATTTTTTTTATGTTTCATAAGCTCCATTCGTACATATCCAACCCACAAGCTGGCTCATGCCCCCATTACTTTATGTAACAGATTTGCTTCTTTTAACTTACAGGCAGATTTTGTTCTAGATTGGAATAGAGACAACCATCGTGAGATGGTTGAGACACATTTGGCCGACAAGTATAATACATATCATTATGCATTACACAAAGTGTATTTAAAATATGCTTCACATGAAGAGGCCCTACGTGGTGGGACGGACAAGGTGGAGAAAGCTGTATGGGAAAAGCTATGTGAACGGTGGGCAAGTGCAGCTTTCAAGGTATATCCTGTGGACATTACCGTTGGGCTTTGTATAGACCTTTATAACAAGATTTCTCAAAATTCTGTTATTTATTGTAGCAACATAGCTGAAGGCACCTCCCATTTAATTAGGTTTCATATTCCTGTTTTGATCAAACATGTTAAATAATATATCCATATGTAATTTATAAAGGGGCATTAATAAATTGGATCCGTATGCAGGAGAAATCCAGGAGGAATAGTTCAAATAGGCAGAAACTAAAGGTCAAACACACCGGTGGCCGAAAATCCTTCATACGGATACTTGAGGAAAAGGTTTGTCATATGCATATGGTATAATATAAGTCAGATTATGGGTATATCAGACAATAAAGTTACTGATAACATTCATGTTTCAGCGGGAGAAAGCTTCTAATATGGTAGAATTCTACAAGGAAACACATTGGTCAACACGGAAGGGTAAATGGATCAATGCAGCGACCGAACACAATTACGTAAGAGTGTTACATTTAATTTTATATCTTTTAACAGGTTTGAAGCTAACTTTAACAACCCCCAGATATTAATGGTTGATAACATTTTCAGAATCTGATGATTGAAAGGTTAGCTGAAAAAGATACTGAAGACGATGTAGAAGAAGCTGCTGACACAGTCTTCAAAGAAGTTTTGGGAAACAGACCTGGATATGCAGTAGGCTTAGGGCACATGGTGATTCCAGACCCCTCTCCTTCAATGAAGAACAGTAGGGCATTTATCCGGCTATCGGAGGAGAATGAACGGAACAAAAGTGAAGCGGAAATGTATAAGAGCAAACTCAATGCAATGATGGGCGATATTGCGGAGTTGAGAAGGAATTTTTCAGAGCATGAGAAGGTCTTAATGAGCTATAGGAGCACTGATCAGCAACTTAATGGTAGTGAGTCTCATGGAGAGACTCAGCGAGATGCGTAGGCATCTCACTTGATATCCAGGATTTTTGGCCATTGGAAATATTTTGTGGGACTGCTAATTTTTTGTGGGTTGTTTATAACATTTGTAACAACCCAATGGCCAAAGACTATAGTTAATCACATGTATTTTGGTACTTTAGTATTATAGTTAGGGTGCATATCTATTAATAGTGCAGGAAATGTAAAGCTGAAGGGTTAGGCTTTTTGAGTTGTAGCTTTGTTGTTGTTATGCAAGGGTAAGTTCTCTCTCTCTCATATAGTAAAGATATGATTAATTGCTCCAAATCAGATTTGATTAAATTGACAGAAAAACTCCAAATCAGAAGGCTGATTTAACTGTTTTCAACATTGCAGGTTAGAAGAATACTGTCCAGCTATTTCAGTCATCATATTTGTCATGGAAAGTAGATGCAGGGTTTGCTCATCTGATGATATACATTTTCAGAGCGGGAGGTAATTAGCTGGGCTGTAATTTGGGTATGTTTTTTTCTATATTTCTACACACTTATTTGCTATTTTCTCACTAATATCCATCGAAAGCACCCAGTAATCTGTTTGAGGTTTGATTTAACAGCCCAAGGGGTTAGTTTATATGATATAGTTAAATATTCACACTCTGGTAGTTAGATAAGATAAGGAAACCCTCTCTTATCTAAGTATGTCGGATATATAAGGAAACCCACTTAAATGGACTACCGTAATCATCTATGTGTGGATAATAATGCCTTCATGTATATCTGGACAAGCTGATTGACCAACACTTTATGGATAGTGCGAAAATAATGTAGCTTTAAATGATTAGATTTTCGTAGTTTTCAGCATATGAATTTTTTGATATAAATATTGGATTGTGCATTTAAATGAGATTTGGTCATAAATTAGAGGAGGGGATATTTGACATATGTATATTGGTTGATGGTAAATTGTTACAACAGATTGTGGGTCATGTGATTAAATGGGATTCGTGTCAGATAGTATATGGGACATTCAAGATACTCTCTAATCTACCAGAGTTATGGGAAGATGATGTTTCCAGTATAAATATGGGTCGGTTGTTTTCTTGCAACACTACAACAATTCCGAATAGCAATTGGGCTGTTCTTAAATAAGGGATATATTTAAGCATGTATTAATGTATTGCAAGCATGTGAATGGCAGACCTGCTATAGCTATGACAACTTGTAGGATATGCATGCAGGAACACAATAGCTTAGTTCTAATGGTAGCTGTACATGCTCATTGAATGATGGTCTTTTGTATGTGCCAACTATAGGTGAATATTTAATTTTCCAAACACAAGCATATTAATCAAGATACAGCTAATCACCTTATTAAATCTGTATATGCTATAAGGGCTAGAGTATAATTATCTAAAAATAAACACAAGGGTATTATCAACGATTAGTATAGTACATTCCCACTCCATGCCATGTCATTCATTAAGAAGTTTACTCTTAGTTTTGCACTTAACTTTTTGTAAATGTTAAGGTAACATTTAGCAAGGACTTTGTGTTCATCAGGAATTCAGATTGTTGTGGAGAGAGATGTCAGCAACATCATACCCACACTACACAAGCTGTATAGATGGACATTCTTCATGTTCACAATAGATGCTGCTGGAGAGAGAGTTGTGTTATCACCTGCTATATGTAACCTGAATTCTGTCTTTCCCTTGTTGTATGCTACAAGTTATGTAATTAGCAGTTTAATATATATGTTGGCATATTTGGTTATTAAATGCTAATTCTAAGGATGTTGGAAGATTATTGATACTTTATGGTATGGATATGATTTTTGCTTAACAGGTTATTAATTATCATTGGTATCAGATTGGTGGGGTTTTTAGTGATTGGTTTTGAAATTGAGCAGATAAATTGGATGCACAACAATCAGGAATGGATTTTACACTGATTTACCCAGCATGTTGATGATTTGGTTCTTTGTGTCAATGATTGTGAATTCTATTCTTTTTTGCAATGATCATTGATAAGGAACAAAAATGTGAGGTAAGGTGGCAGTGTATAAAGGAAACACTTGTTGTGCCCATATATATTTAATTTGCATGGTTAGCTTCGTGGTACAAAGTCTACTGCCCAGGAAATGGAATGTCATGGAAAAAATTAGAGGAGCTATATGGACTCCCAATTAAGATAGACAGCACGAAGGTTGTCATGGCAAAATTCCATTTTCTGCAACAACCGTAATTATTGGACTGATGGCTATTGAAATGGTATCCACGAGTGAAACCAACCGAATTCACTAATAGCCACCACGGAATATTATGACCATATAGCCTATTGTCACCATAAACGATTGGTGCTAAATGGAGTAACAAATGGAAACGAAATTTGTATTTCCGATCATATTCTTCGTGCTAAAAACATAACTTTTAGCCACCCAAATGCAGCTTTTGTGGTAAACTGTTATTGTTCATGAATTATATGCCACCACCCTCTCACGGCATCAATTGGTGGAAACTTCTTAATTCCCACGTAACTGTCATATTTTTCCGACTTATGTTACTCATGGAAATAACAGGGTAACCCACCACAACTGCAGTGATGCACTATACTGTTGTCACAGCACATGTTCATGGATTATAGAACTTTACCCAGTACCTTAAATGGAGGGGAATAATTATTAGCAATGCTTCACATCACGGCAAATACTTATTTGCAATGAAAGGTTTGTATCAGAATTCCTTCTTTTGACAAAGACGCTGGTAAGTAAATATTATTTATCACTATATCGCCTAATCCCAAACGAGTTATACTCAGGATGAAGTGAGTGGCTAAAACTTTTATACAAGTAGACGAGTGACGGTGGAATTCATGGCTATAGAGGTTTTTCGGACGGCGGCTCTGGTGACAAGTGATGTTCCTGTCACCACAAAGGACTAGATTGAAGAGCATTTTGCCACGAAGGGAAGCAGGTTTCTCCACCCCTGGCTGTCGTGGCAAAAAATGATTTTTTGCCACCACCTAATGAATTCATGCGAAAAGGTTAGTGCTCATGAATTATATGCCACCAACGAGTCACGAACGGATTTGGTGGGAAAAGTTGTTTTTCTCACATAACCCCCAGATATGGCCACCAAATTGCCTTGTGAAAAAAACTGAAATTTGTTGTAGTGAGGACACTGGCATCAGAGATCTCTTAACAGCGAATTAATTAGTTTCGAGGCCATCTCCTGATCATGAACACTACATCAAAATTAACCTAGTTAGCAAACGTACACTACGATATTTTTAACCAAAACGTTCAAACAACTGATCATCCAGATCTTCATGATCATCTAGCTCAATCATATTCTGATAACGATATATAAAATCTCAAATTATAAGTCCAAGAGTCCAGTACTTCATCATCTTATTATAATAAATTTATGAATTTATCTGATTAAGATTTACATTATATATGTATTTGTTTAAATTTTTAGTCTTAGATTGTGCGCACTAAACAATAGGAAACCCTAAAGAAGCGTATTGGTTATGATAATTAGGACTCACTCACGGCCTCCTTAAACTAAAAAGTGAGTACGGAATCGTACCGTATATATCAGAAATTCTTCGGATCCTGAAAAAGCATAAATAATGTTACTTTGTTCTTCTATTTTATCCTCTTATTTTAATCGTTCATGTATTTAATTTTTTTTAATTTTTTTCTTTTACTTATTGATTAAGAAAATACCAATTAGTGTATTAGTATTTTTTTTAAATATTTAAAAGTATTAAAGAAAATATAAATAAAAAATATAAAAAAATTAAAAATATGAGTTTTGCTTAGGGGGCATGCATGTGCCACCCACGGTACCCTAGCAGCACTCATAAAGTATGTATAAAGCATTTGATTATTATCGTTAGGGTTCCTCCATCTAGATGGAAACGGTACGTGACGCTACAATATATATTACTCTTAATTAGATCAGAAACTTAGATATACTTATAAAATAAAGAGAAATGATATTTGTAATTGTGGAGTGGTTAAGTGTCACGCAATTATTTTGAAAAAAGTGAGTAAATTTAGGACTCACATGAAAAAATTAAGTTTTTAATAGTGGATGTCACTCTCTTTGAAAATTATTACATCACATTTGCACACTTCATGACTATATGCAGCATTATTCTAAAATAAATATACAAAAGACTTAGGAATATTACACACTATTGAGGACAAGTTTCACACCACCAACCACACGGATGGCCTGCTACAAACAAATGGGCGGCACTGGTTGCCCTGGGGACACTCCAACGCCAAAGTTAGAATAATATGAGAATAAGTGTATGTAGAAGATGAAGCCAATCAAGTGAAGTTTTTGTTACCTCTTGTAGGCTATTTATAGAGACATTAAAGGAAAAGATAACCATTCTCCAAGAGTATATCTCCAATGGTTTTCCTTATTAGTTGGAGTGATCCATTCCTTATATAACGACAGTGTTATCTAGTTAATGACTTGCGCCTAGGCCACCGTAGACTATTGGGCTTACGAGTATAATGGGTTTACTGATGTATTGGGCCCATAGGTATCAAAGATTCCTTCCAGTTACCTCGTTGATTTTCTTTGTGGTACACATGGGAAATTAATTTGTTCTACCCCACTAGCCTCAGACAGGTAGTAAATTTAATATTCACCTCACTGGTTTCTTCAAAATTTTAATTGGATGCATCCTCAGATTTTGAATAAAGTCCTTTTATGGGGTCATGACACGTGTTCATAACTGTTCCCACTTCTGTTCTTTTTCATTTCCAAGAATGCAAACTGTCGGTACTCAAGTAACCTCTCAACTTCCCTAGATCCTTTTAGAACCTCATCATTACTTTATTTTCCCGTTCCCTTCTCTTTTTCCTCATTTTACTGTCATTAGAGAAATCCTTAGTGACCTTTTCTTTCAGATTTTTTTTTTTTTTTTTTGCATTGCTTCTTTGAATGGCTCACCAAAGCATTTCTCCTAATCACTCCTTGATGGAAACTCCTCCTAGGGTTTCCTCTCCCTTTGAGGCCAAGACTTCTGAGGGTCAAACAATCCCTTTCTTTGAGGGTTTTACTTGGTGTTCGACTATCTCTTCTAAGGAACTATCCAGGCTACGGAAAAATTTTCGTGTTCCTAGGTTGGTGGAACTCGAAATCCCTATTGCTGGCACTGGTGCCGTTGATGAAGAGGGTTTTTCCGGGCTTGTAGCTCTTATGTCTAGTGCCTTGAATTGTGGATTGCGGCTTCCATTCTACCATCCTATACTTGATGTTCTCCATTTCCTCCAATTTTCTCTTACCCAACTCTCACCCCACGATTGGTATGCACTATTGTGCTCTTGCATAGTATTTCTTATGGTGTTGGAGCCTTTGGGAGAAAAGTACCTTGACTTGACTGCTCATGAACTTTTTTCCCTCTACATCATGACTCACCTACTAGGTAACAATTGTAGTTTTCGCGTTCAGACGAATGGTCAACGGTTGGTGGCTTTTGAATCTCGCCATTCCAATGCCAAATCTTGAAACAAAAATTTTTTCTTTCTTGTTGGGGATGGTTTAGAATACTTCACTTCTAAGAGAAACGTCCTTGATTTCCCCGTCCAAGCTAATTGAGGAATAATTCCTAATGATAAAAAGATACTAATTGACCTTACAAATCACAAATTAGATGCAGTTGAAAACTGGGCCGTGGGAAATGATAGCAAAACCAAAGACAGTGCCCTGTGACCGACAAGTTATTGTCACCCCTTCAAATATTGACAGATTTCTTATTGTGCCCAACCGTTCCCATGTAAAGGGACAGAAATCAAAGCATGTGAAAACAACTTCTTCTAAAAGGGGGCAAGCTTCGTAACCTTCTTTCGAGGCCCTTGCCAAATGTATTTGTGAAGAGAGGGTGGGACGCTTACCGGCCACCTAGTTGAGGTTGGGGAATGGGCAGTTGTTGACATGGTTCTAAATGAGACCATTGTTGCTGGCACTGCGCCAAACCCTACAACGCCCCCATTGTAGCCTGGTTCCCCCCGTATTCAGGACCTTGACAAGCTTATGAGTCAAGTCTCCATTGATTTGGCTATGACTTTGGATCATGAATCCCCCGTTGGTGGGTTGGAAGCTGCTAAGGCCTTCGAATTTCCATCCCTCCTAGATTCTACGCCCTCTGACGGCATGACCAATTTTGATATTTTTAGTGCCTTTTCTATGGGTGTGGCTGGGGCCACGACTTTTAAGGTGATGCCTGTTGACATCACCCAATTTGTAAGCCTTGATACCCGCTCCACTTCTTCTGGGGGAGTGACACCTTCGATGGATAACGATTGTGTTTCTATTCCCTCTAACACTTCTTCTTTTAGCGGTGATTTGGAGGCTTCAACCACTAGGGAGGGTAATGGGTTGTCGGGTGACTGTCAAGTGTTGAGAAATGATGAAGGGATGGAGGGGGAAGCAGAAGCTGATAGTCGTGGGGATCAAAGGGATCTTACTTTCATTCCTTATTATGCCACTCCTATTCTTGAGGTTACTATCCCTTCTCACACCACTCCTACTCCAGACGTTACTATTCCTGCTCACGCCACTCCTACTCTTGAGGTTGCTATTTCTGCTTGTGCCACTTCCACTCCAGAGGTAGAAGTTTCTCCAAAGGTTGAACTCGTGGCTCCGCCTGTTGTGCTCAGACTAAACACCCTAAGGAGAGCTCATACCCCATCTGTTTACACTGTTTCCTTGTCTATCTTTGGTTTGTTATTCTTTGAACTTGGGGTTGTTTTTGTAGGGTGTGGATGGTTTGGCAGCTTGTGTTGTTAATGACCACCGTGAGCTGGAGTTTGAGGTGAAGGAAAGGAGCAAGTTTGCCTTCTACACTAAGTAGATCTCTCATTTGTTGTTTGAGAAAACCAGACTCACCTACTGCCTCAAGCGTTTAGAGGCCAAGAAAGTTGAATTAGATTGTTACCTTGGCCAGGCTGATGGATACATTGAATCCCTTGAATGTGAGCTTGACCTCCTTTGTGAGGAGGTGTCTGAGCTCTGAGGTGAATTGTTTCGTGCTGGGCTCTTGAATGTTAATAGGACTATTCATTTGGGCCGGGTAAAACTTGGCCCAGACCAGAACTTATTGATAATTGGGTTCCCAATTATGGTTTTCGGCCTGGGTTTGATCCTGACCAAAACTCGCATTTTTAAACCCAGGCTTTTTAAAAATACCCTAAAATTAAGTTCTGAATGCAATCCCAATTCCCAAATGGCAAATGCACTACCCACTACCCAATCTCAAATACAGACGTCCTTCTCCCTCACTCTCTCACTCACTCACTCACTCACCCTCTCTCTCTCTCTCTCTCTCTCTCTCTCTCTCTCTCTCTCTCTCTCTCTCTCTCTCTCTCTCTCTCTCTCTCTCCCCAACCCTAGCTTCCTTTGCCGATTGAAGTTCTATTCTGTCGTCTTCATCCTTGTGTGCCAATCGAAGTCATTTTTCTCCTTCCCTCTCTTGCTGGGTTTTGCTTTTCATTCTGTCTTTTGATATCCACTACTAGTAGATAGCACTTGCTGTCCATCATTTCATGTTCATACGTATTGGGTGTATGTGATTAGTTTCACAACTGTATGGACTGATTTGTTTCAACTTGTGAATATTCATTAAGCTTTGAAGGAAAGTACCGTATCTATCCTCTCCCACAACCCCCTTTAGATGGAATCATTATTGGGTAATTTATAGTTAACAAATTGAGTAGTAGAGAAGAGGGAGTTAACAATGTACGACCCTTCCCAATGTGGCCCAAGCTTTCCCTCATCCTGAATTGTCACTCCTACTTTTCTGAGAACAAGGTTGCCAATCTTAAAAGATCTAGGCTTAACCCACTTGTTGAAGTATCACTTTATTTCCTTTTATATAGGATGTTTTGGACTTCAGCTTTTTCTCACTTCTCCTCCAAAAGGTTGAGGTGCTCTTCCAGCGCTTCGTCATTCTCCTTTTGATTAAAATGGAGTACTCGGTATGTAGGCATGCCTATTTCCACTGGCGCGACCTCTCCACTGCCAAACACCAGAGTGAATGGTGTTTCCCTAATCAGCGTCTTCACCGTTGTCTTGTAAGCCCATAGTACCCAGGGAAGTTCTACCTTCCATTCTCCCCTTCTATCTGCTAGTTTCTTCTTTGGGATGCCCAGTAAGGACTTATTGGTTAACTTTGTCTGGCCATTGGCTTGCGGATGACCAGGTGACGAGTATTTTGCTTAAATTCCCAGTTCCTTGCATCATCCTTTGTAGTGTTTCGAATCAAATTGCCTTCCATGATTTGATATTACACTACGAGGGATCCCAAACTTGCACATGATAATTTTTCGCAGAAACCTGGTAACGACCGTTGCTGATATGGTCGCCAGTGGCTCCACCTCTACCCACTTTGTGAAATAATCCATGGTGACTATAATATGTTTCACGCCTCCTTTTCCTGGTGGAAGGGGTCCGACTAAGTTTATTCCCTATTGTGCAAATGCCACGGGGCCATGATGGAGAATAGCTTTTCTAGTGAGCAATGTGGGACTTGGGCGTAGAGTTGGCACTTGACACATTTTTTTGCAAACTGTTTGGTGTCTCAGAGGGCATTGGGCCAGTAGTAGCCTACTCGTAGCGCTTTTCTTGCAAGTGACTTTCCTCCTGAATGATTTTTGCATACGCCTGCTTCATGTATCTCTACCAAGACATACCATGCTTCTTCTGGTGAAATGCACCTCAACAAAGGGGTTACAAGCAATCTCTTGTAGAGGGTGCCATCTACTCTGACAACCGTGCCACATTCCTTTTGACCCTCCTTGCTGCCTCTTTGCCATCAAGGAGCTTGCCTAAGTCTATGTACTCAAAGATTTCTTTTTCCCATTCTGATGTTGTTGACCCCAAGTGAAATATAGGAATCCCAATCGTCGGGACTTCTATCACCCTTTTGTGTGCCTCTCAAGGGAGGCTGACTTCTTCTTTTGAGGAGGCGACCTTTGCCAACCTATTTGCCAGGGTGTTATTCTCTCTCATTACTTGTTCTAGGTTGAAAAGTGAGCTGGTCGCAGATCTCCCACATTCAGCTTGAATACAACTTCAATTTTTCCCCTTTCGTAGCGTAAGCTCCGTTGACTTGGTTCACCACTATCTGAGAATCTGCTCTTCACTCAACTCGTTCCGTGCGCAGTGCCTTGGCGACTAAAATTCCAGCAATCAAGGCTTCGTATTCTTCTTCATTATTGGTGTCTTTGAATGTGAGTGTCGCTATATAATAATATTCCTTTCTTGCTTCCTCAATAATGTAAATCCCTATCCTTGCTCCTACTCGACAAGCTGACTTATTAACAAATACCTACCATGGTCATTGATGCGGCATATCCTGAATCTCTTCTAGGAATCCTATGAACTCAGCAATGAAATTTGCTAAGGCTTGCCCTTAATTGCACTCTTTGGCACATATTCAATGTTGTATTCAATGAGCTCAATAGACCACTTAACCATTCTACCCGCAAAGTCTAGTTTTAGTAGTATTTTCCTAAGCAGGTGCTCAGTTACTACCTTAACTGGATGAGCTTGGAAATATGGTCGTAACCTTAGTGTAGCTATCACCAAAGCAAATGCCAACATCTCCATTTTTAGATATCTAACCTCAGAACCCCTGAGTGAGTAGCTTGCATAGTACATCAGTGCTTGGGAGGGTCATCATCCTTTACGAGTACTACCGATACAGTGTATGGAGTCACTGCTAAGTACACGTATAGGACTTCTTCGATGCTAGGTTGTTTTAACAATGATAGGTTGGAAAGGTATCGTTTCAACTCTTTGGAAGCTTTGCTGCATTCTTTTCATTCCATGTGTGGACCTTTCTTAAGACTGAAAAAAAGGAAGGTACTTGTCTGTGGATCTTGAAAGGAATCAGTTTAAAGCTGCTATCCTTCCTACCAGCCATTGGGTGTCATTGATGCTGTCGTGTCTTTATGATTAGTATGGCGTAGATCTTTTTTGGGTTAGCCTCGATCCCCCTTTTTGAGACTATAAAGCCTAAGAACCTTCCCGAGTCTACTCCGAAGGCACATTTTGCTGGATTCAACATCATCTTATAATTCCAGAGAATTTCAAAAGATTCTCGTAGGTCTGCTAGATGCTGAGTAGGTTCCTTACTTTTTACCAATAGGTCATCGACATACACCTCCATTGTTTTTCCAATCTACTGTTTAAACATTCGATTAACTAGTCTTTGGTAGGTAGCTCGTGCATTCTTTAAACCAAATGGCATCACGTGATAGCAATAGAGGCCGTTATCCATGATGAAGGCCGTCTTCTCTTCATCTGCAAGATCCGTACATATTTGGTTGTAGCCCAAATAGGCATCCATGAAGCTTAGCACTTGGTGCCCTGCCGTGGCGTCCATGATAACGTCTATCCTTGGTAGTGGAAAGTTGTCCTTTGGGCAGGCTTTGTTCAAATCCATAAAATTGATACACATTTGCCATTTGCTTTCTTGACCAATATGACATTGGATAGCCATTATGGGTAATAGGCCTCCCTGATGAACCTTGTTGCTAAAAGGCGGTTAATCTCCTCGGCTATGGCAGCGCATTTCTCCATACTGAAAATTCTTCCTTTTTGTCGCACTCTTTTTACCGCTAGATCGACACACAACATGTGCTCTACGACTTCATTATTGATGCCTGGCATCTCTTCATGGCTCCATGTCAACACATCTTTGTGTTTGATTAATAGTTGCTTCAGGGCCTCCGGGTATTTTGGTTCTAGTTTTGTCCACACACGGGTTATGTTTTTTGGATGGTCTGGGTAGAGCGTCACTAGCTCTAAAGGTTCATTCACCTCTGCTTGATTCAGATTGGTTTCATCTTTGGCCTCGATATCTTGATCCGTGAAAACTAGGGGAGGTGGTGGTGGTGGTTTAGTGCTTGGGTCCTTAACCACTAGAATCGAAGTCGCCACCACCCTAAGTTCTTGTACATAACCTTCTCTGCCCAAGATTTTTTCCTCTCTTACTTCTCCTATGCTTACCTCTCTTAGGAACTTCATCTTCAAGTGGTAAGTGGAGGTGATAATTTTCAAATTATTCAGGGTTGGGTGCCCTAGTATGGCTTTGTATGATGGGTGGGCTTTCACGATCAAGAAATATGTCATTGTCATGGCCTTATTGTCTTCTTCACCCATTTTGACTGGTAGCATAATGGTGCCTATGGGTTGGATAGCTTCACTGGAAAATCCCTTCAAAGGGATGGGTGATTGTGGTAGTTTATTTGGGCTGATGCCCATTTTGGTGAAGGCCTCACAGAATAAAATTTTGGCGAAGCTTCCATTGTTAACCAAAATCTACCTGGTTGTGTAATTGGTGATTAGAAGCATTACTACCAAGGAGTCGTTGTGGGGGCATAGTATACCCTTATAGTCTTCTTCTCCAAAGGAGATAATGGGAGATACCTCAAGTCTGGGATATTTGGCAGGCCTATCTGCTAAGAAGAGTTCATGGTATCTGGCCTAACGGGTGTGGGCCTTCCTCCTCGATGTTGTTGTATCCCCGCCGACAAATCCCCCTACTATAGTTCGGATTTCCCCCAAAGGGGCTTGCTCCTGCCTTCATGTTGGATGAGGGGTGTCCTATCTCTGCTCTCTATCCTTGTGCCACCCTTTCGGGCTCCTACTCCTCCTGGGTTCATGCCCAAACCCTTCCTCTCTTCTTGTCTTTACATGATCTGCGAACATCTGCTCAAGCTCCCCGCTTCCCGCTAACTTTGCCACTCTTTTCTTCATCGTAGAGTAGTCTTCTGTCCAATGAGTATTGGACTTGTAGTATTTGCAACAGTGCTAAGCCCTAAAGGTTGTATGTGCGTCCTTCCTTTTTGCTCTTGGTTCTTCTTGTACATTTAGGTTATTGTGGACGAGGCAGGGCCCTTGATTCCACTGGGTGGGGTATCTTTCACGCCCCTCGCTTCCCTAGTTTGAACTTGTCTTCTTGTTCCTATCTGAACCTTTCGAGTTGTGCCTTGTTTCTTGCTTTCTTACTTCCAACAAAGTTTGTAATTTTTCTTCTGCATTGACACAGTCATCAGCCTTATCCATGAACTCCCTTAGGGTAGAGGGAGTTTTCTTGGCCAGCTCGATCTTGAACGGGCTTTGGCGCCATATGCCTCATAACAAGGCGGTGGTGATATTCTCGTCTTGGTCATCAGTGGTCAACCTTTCTTTGTTAAATCTGGTCAGATATGATTTTAAACTCTCCCCTTCCTTTTGCTTAGTGGTTAGAAGGTAAGTCACAGGGCGTCCATGATGCCTACTCATCATGAATTGAGTAAAAAATTGCTTGGCTAGCTCCTCAAAGCTATTAATGGTTCCTGGGAGCAGGGTCCCAAACCAACCTCACGCTATCCCTTTTAAGGTTAGAAGGAAGGCGCGGCAGGCCACTTTGCTCAGAAAACCGTGGAGAATCATATGTGCTTTAAAGTTTTCTAGGTGGTCTACGGAATCCCTAGACTTGTCATACATGTCGATCAGGGGGACCTTAAACTTAGGCGGGAGTGGTACCGCCATCACTTTATTACTGTAAGGAAGCTCCGTTTGGTTCAACAACTATTCCACAGAGAAGGATCCTCCTATCCTCCTTGCCATCTCTTCATATTCGTCAATGAGACTTTTAAGCTCATCATGCAGCCTCTTCTTTTCTAGATTTTCGATATTGGCCCCTTCTGCATTGTGGGTTTCCATTTCAACCTCTGTTTGGTCATTGTTAACTGGTGGCGTAGTAGCATGTTGGCGTTTCAACTTCTCATTCTCATTCTGTAGCCGTTCTACAAGAGTCATTGTTTCTTTCAGTTTATCTTCTATATCTGCCAATCTTGCTTCCATCTTTGTTGTGCTTGTTTCTAAATCTCTGTTCACCTATGATCGCATAGTAGTTGGCATGTGAAAATCATGCTGAAGTTTACAAATGATCCCACTAACAGTGTCACTGTTGAGGACGTGTTTCACACCACCAACATATAGATGAACTGCCACAAACAAAGGGGCGGCACTAGTTGCCTTGAGGACACTCAGATGTCAAAGTCAGAATAATATGAGAATAAGTATCTGTAGAAGATGAAGCCAATCAAGTGAAGTTTTTGTTACCTCCTGTAGGCTATTTATAGAGTCGTCAAATGAAAAGATAAGCATCTTCCATTAGTATATCTCCAATGGTTTTCCTTTTTAGTTGGAGTGATCTCTTTCTTTTATAACAGCGGTGTTATCTATTTAACCCTTTGTGCCTGGGCAGCCGTAGACTCTTGGGCTTACGGGTATAATGGGTTTATTGACGTATTGGCCCTTAGGTATCAAAGATCCCTTCCACATACAATTATTATCAGCTAATTGTTCCCTAATTGAGTTCCCACAGGAAGATCTAGACATCTAAATTCTCTTTTAACTTTTTTCTTTACATTGAAGGAGGAATAACTTTATTATAAAGCATCTACATCAAATACCATCTACATATCATAATCTGATTTGAGAGATAAATTTTAAAATTTGAATTTTATAAATTAAATTATATCACATGAATAGGGTTAGGTGTAAAAATCTTAGAGTAGCATATCTCAAGATCGGAGCATCAACATTTTTAACATTTTTCATGTAGATGAATTGGTTGCATGGCCTAGAGGTGTTTATTTAGATCCGGATCTGGATATCCGGTCATAACAGGATCTAGATCTGATTTTAAAATCCGGGCGGATAACTAGATTCAATCTGGATCTTTTTTTTTTTTTTTTGGCTTAACATGGTTTGTCTCTCTGTGAGATTATTTTTCTCTCCCTCTCCATTTGCTCACCTTTCTCTCTTTCTTGTTAGCTTTGGTTTTTTTGTAAAGGGTTGTAGTCGTCTGCTGTTCACCGCATTTACCCCTGTTCTTGACCTTTAAACAGTGCATATTTTTTCCCTCCTAGCTTTTGAACTCCTTGTATCCTCTCGGTTTGATAGTCTCGGTTCAGTGAAGAGGCACTCACCGCTGTGCACAGCCCTCAACACTGTAGGTTCGTCTCGGTTTCTCTCTCTGCACTCAGCTGCAAGTTCTACTGGGTAATCCATTGCATGTAGCCAGCTACTTCTCGTCTTCTTTCCGTGCTCGGCAGCTTCTCCTTTTCAGCAATTTCGATGTCTCTGACCTTGGTACAATTGGTATCAGAGCTGCTGTATAGTCAATTTCGTTGGCCAACAATGCTTGCTGCGTCGATTTCTCCGACAACTCTCCATGCAAACTTAGCAGTCTTCCTTTTGGTGCGGAACCACTGTTGCAACTATTGACTAGTGTGGGACAACTCCCACTACCTAGCCAGCCACGAAACCCAACCACACGACCACAACAAAGCCTCTGTTCCACCACACAAAAACAGAGCATGCGTTCTCTATCGTTAGCCATTCTTCCACTCAAAACTTCCGTGTAATAGCCCAGCTCCCAGTCATGTGAAACCAACCACCACCAACTGGTTGCCACCATGCACAAACCTAGTTGAGAGACGAGAGACAAGAATTGAGAGAGATTGAATGACTGATTGACTAAAGAAGTGAGGATTCAAGAGATGGAGACTTGAGAGGAAATCAATCTAGCGTATAACAGTGTCGTTTTCAGGGAACAAAAATAAGCTGGTGTATATCCCGGTTACGAATAACTGGGTTATAAAACCAAATCTGTAATCAGATCTAAGTTTTTCTCTATTGCCTAAGTGTAATCTAGGAGGTTCACCCATATCCGAATTTTCGGATTGGACCAAAAAATATATATATAAAAAGAAAAAATGGGGTCAGATACACAGCCTTAGCATGGCCTAGGGATTAACTGAGTTTTGATTTCTGAATATAAATAAGTTAGTAGTCATGTTGAAATTCAGACGCTATAGAATTAGAAAATGTCGGCCAAAATTACTTTTGCACGATCCTATTCGGATTAACATGATATTAAAAATGGATAAATCGACTTGAGAAGAAAAAAACAATAAAAGTACGGATTTGAAATGTTGGAAATGGAAACTAATGCATCCATCTTATAATTGGGTGGGTTTACGCCCACTGTTGAGAGGCTACTGATGGGAATTTCTGCTAGGACCTTGCTAATCCATTCTATATCTTTATTTTTAAACTTTTTTTTATATGATTTTTTTTAATATTTTTAAATATTTTTAAAAAAAATAAAATTTATAATATTATAAAAAATATTTAATTAATTACGAAGTAAAAAATAAAACTATAAATAAATTACAAAAAATAAACAATTCGCGCGGGAGCTCCCAGCCGAAGCATAGTCTCTTCTCTTATCATTTGCCTCGCATTGATGTCTCAAAACGGTACCACATATATGTACTGTTCCATAAATCAAATTTTCCCTTATCATTTGCCTCGCATTGATTGGCCGGTGTCTCAAAACGGTACCACATATATGTACAGTCTCATAAATCAAACCACGTCTCTGACGTTCAACAGTACTCTGATGTAAAACTCTACATAAAAGGAAAAGGCTATTCCGGTGAGAAAATTCATCCACAGGACCACAAAGGTTACCTATTATAGTATTTTTTTTTATTTAATAGTTAAGAAATTATTTTTTAATTAATTTGTAATATTTCTTAAATTTTTAAACTGGTTTAATAGATATTTGAAAAAAAAAGTACACATTCGATATCCACTCTCAGTAAATTTTCTCGATGAGTGTAACATGGTCCGTACGTAGTAGAAACTTTGCGAACAATTCGATTATGGGTTTTGCTCTATTTATAATAAACATCTCCTATACGACATAATATATCATTAACATTTTAATAATTATATTTGATGGCACTTACATTATATACTATTTATATGATATAATTTAATTTAAAAAATAAATTTTAAAATTTTAATTATAAATTAAATTATGTTGCTTAATGTAATAACTTTCAAATAACATTATTCATAATATTTAATATCATTACATAACTGCCGCTGTCGTTTAGAGGGAGGCATGCACTTTAATATGCTATTATTTAAGGATTTCTCAAAAACTTATATGCAAGCAAGTGGGACTTTTGATTAACTAACAAAAATTTTACATGTAGTTATTTTTATGTACTCTTCATACGTTCTATTAATGTAATTGACTGCATCATATTAAACAAAAAAATACAGTTAATCATATCAATAAAATATGTAAAGAGTATGGGTGTAACTGATTTAGTTTGATCCAATTTTGTACAAATTTTGAGATTGAACTAGTATACATCGATTTTACATTTTCAACAACCAATTCCAAATTGGTTCTACTCTTAAACTGGTATTTTCGATTTTATCGGTTTCGGTCCGATTTGATCTGATTTTAATCAAATGCCAATATCATAAAAAAAAATATAATTTATTAATATATATTAGTATTATTAATATATTAGATATTTATAAAAAATATATATATATATTGAAAATTTATTAGAATATAAAATATAAGAACAGATTCCAAAACGAATGGATTCAAAAATATACAAACCGATCCGATTCAAACCTGTATGATTTAAATTTTCACGCCTGACAAAGAGTACGCATGAATTGAATGTATATATGCAGCAGAATTGTTCGACCAACGCCTTAATGGTCTGTCCATCGTACGTACTGGCTCGGTATGACGTTGACGTAATATAAGGAATAATTAAGAAGGAAATTAAAAGTCCGGTGAAAGCATGCGCATATGTTTAGTTGAAAGTAAATTAATAATTCGTCATAACTTTTTGGGACCAAATCATTGAATACCTATGTACCAGGAATTTATCGTCTTTCGCTACGTACTGACATTATAATTATAAGTGCATCTACCTAGAAATAATAAGCCTTTAAGATTAATGTCCATTGTGAATGGCTGATCTCGTGGATTTTGTTTTGAGGAATTCTACACATCATCTTACACCACATATTTTATATATTAAAATATTATTTTTTATTTTTTTATTTTTTATTTCATTTTATTCTTATTAAACTAATTAAATTATTCTATTTATTATCCACACACTACATATTTATTATAGAAAAAATGAAAAAAAAATTAAAATAAGTGTGGTGTGTGAAGTGTGAGGATGACAAGAAGAATTTTCCTTTTATTTTTAGCTACAGGAAGGCCATGCGCGCCAGCAGTATACATCCATTAATTTTATTAACAAACTCTCATTTATAATTTATTTTTTCTTGACAGTGTATATATATATACATAGCTTCATGCAGTACTGACGTTTTTCGTGGTTTTAAAGGTATATAGCTACATTTGACATGAGCAGAAATCCTTAGAGATCTGCATGCATTCTTTCGATCTGCATATATGCATATATATATATATATATATATAGATCAACAAAGAAAATTTTTTCAATTAGTGCAGGCGTGCGTGCGTAACATGCATGCAACATATAATACATACGGAAATCAGAAATCTAATATTGATGGTTTCCTGAGAATTGAGACGATGTATGGTTTTCAGCGTTCAAGTCCACGCAGTTAGAAACCATGTGATGGATTAGAATGATCAATAAATGCATATATGCAGCTAGCAGCTTTACTGCAAATAAATGATTAGGTGGGGGAAATTAAGTTACTTTCAATCCCTACAATAATGATCGTACGGTAAAAATGGGGTAACATGAGTACCGGCCATCTTCCATGACTAATTAATATAAATGCAGACACGATGAGGGAGAGTTATATCCTAACATTAATACACTGCAATATTTCAGGGATCAGCCTGCCTAGCTACCCCGGGCCCCGGCGCTGCTCCGGGTTCTCACCATCAATCAAAGGGCTAGCTGGCTCACCTAAATACCTTGAAGAAAAGTACCAGCCCATGTTAAAGTAACTCGCAACTTGAATAAGATATTCAAACCTGCCTGATCAGCGTCATGAGTGGGATTAACGAATATTCGATATCCACGCATGCAGCTAAAATTGCCTTGCGGATAGTACTGGCCGGCCGGGGCTGTTGGCTAGGTTAAGGTACTTGTGTTTGGATATAGAGATGAACTTATTAATTAATTAAAAATTACTTAAAAATTTTGCCTACACTAATGTGAATTATCTCTCCCGAGAAAATGATAGGTTAAGATTGTGTTTAGATAGTGAAATAATCTTAGATATTCTGTGAATATAAGTAAAAAAATAATGAATAGAAGTTAATAATAGTGTAAAATATGTAAAAAGTAATTATAAAATAATAGATAGTTACTGCCCAAACGGAACCTAAAACACCACGGATCATGCACAGACAAGGAACGTTTACTTAAGCCCGGTTTTGTTTAGTGGAACCATCTCATCTCATTTCATTATTACAACTTTCTCAAACTTTCAAATAACATATAATAAATCATTCAACTTTTTCAAATTTCAAAATAAAAAATATTAAAAAATTATATTCTAACAATATTTTATTCAATTTCATCTCATTTCAACCTCCAAATGAAGCCTATTAGTACCGAGTTGGAGCAGGTGCTTTTTAAAAAACCATAGAAAGAAAAAACAAAAACAAAACATAAAAAATTTAAAACCGATTTGGTTACATATAACCAAACTATCTCATCTAATCTAATCATTACAAATTTCTCAAACTTTCACACAAAATATAATAAATAATTAAATTTTTTCAAATTTTGAAACAAAACTAATATTAAAAAAATTATATTATAATATTTTATTCAATTTTTAACAAAACATCTCATCTAAACTGCGTAACCAAACTAGACCTTACTCGTTGAACCTGCGAAGCCCATTAATAAGAATTCCAAAACATTCATCACTCAATTTGGACACCAAAACCCGACATTGCTTCCGATTCTACTATCTTTTAAGGTAATAATGATATCCTTATACATTTTTACTAATGTTTTATTATACAATTTTTTTCCTCTTTTTGCTATTTGAATCTAAATTAAAAATTTTAAAACATGAAATTCTTACATAATCTAAAAGAAAATAAATTTAATCAACTAATGTAATCATGTAATTTAGTTAAAAATAAATTTAATTTTATAAAAATTGATCCAGAGAGCAAAAGAATGTCAATTTTTATAAAATTAAAATTATTTTCAATTAAATTACATGATTACATTTATTTTTTGAATTTATTTTCTTCTAAATTATGTAAGAAAGTCATGTTTTGAGATTTTTAATTCATATTCAAAGAGTAAAAGGAAAAAAAATAACTAGGCAATAAAGTAGTAGTAAAGGAAGTATAAGGGTATTATTATCCATGTTTTGATTGAGTTAGAATTGAATGGAATTTTACACTTCATTATAAGCAGAGTCGGAAGTCGATATCAAACTTCAATTGAATTGAAGTCGAAGTAATAAATATAAAATTTTACTCCTTAAACCTACAAATTAACTCAAGGAAAGAACTTGTTTAGATGAAAATTATGTGAATAATAATAAAATAATTTGTGAATAGTAGTAAAATGGTTTGATGTTATGAGTTTGTTGAAATGGATGAGAGATGAGGAAATTAAGAAGAAAGTGGTAATTATCGAGAAGAGGAGAATTGGCTGAAGTCACAATGCAGGAACGGTGCGTTCCAAATTAATAATATGGAGCGTTTTTTATATAGAGGCAAATAAGAGGGAGGGATTGTTAGTGATGTGGCGCCTTTTATATTTTTAGTCATACGATGTTTCAGTGTAATTGTTGTAGTAGCCTAAACGATGCGTTATGTGTTTTAGTGTTGCTATGCGTTTTGGTTCTCAACCGTTGTATATAAGGCAAGAAGGATACCTGTAAACGATCTGGAAATTCTTGTGAAGCCTTATTCTTGGAGGAGTATAATTTTTCCTCGAAATAAAATCATTCTCGAGGGATTCTTGAATTCTTTTCCTTTCTTGATTCTTCTATAGCCTAGAAAACCCATAACAGTTGATATCAGAGAGGGAAGATCCTCTCATGGCTAAAGGAACTTTAGCTAATTCATTGAAGGCGCAATAGGTGAATCATCAGAAGCAGTAGATAATGCAAAGACAAATGAAGGATCAGTAGCAATCCATACACGTGATCACAGAAAGGTAAGATCAAATGACATATATGATTATAACTTTAATTGAGAATAGTAGAATGGGGTCACCTAGGGGATATGTGAAAGAGCCTAGAGTGGTATGTCAAGAAGATATGAGACTGTTGCCTAGAGGTGTGAGATTAGAATATCCTAATTTCCATAGGAATAATCCCTCTGGTTGGGTTTTTAAAGCCAACCAATATTTTGATTACCATCAAACTCCTCCAATCCAAAGGCTTTAGATGGCCTCGTATCACGTTAATTGGGAAGCCATGATTTGGTATCAAGATGCTACTGATGGAGGGCAGTTTATCAGTTGGGGTTCTTTTATCAAAGCTTTAGGGGATGTTTGGTAATAATTATTGTCTCATCTCATCTAATCAAATCTCATTTCCTTTCAAAATATCACTCAAATGCAAATACTTTTAAACTAATTATTACAATTTTTTAAAACTAATCATTACTACTTTCTCAAGCATTCAAACAAAAAAAAAAATCAAAATCTTTAAATCCCAATATAAAAATAATATTAAAAAAATTAAATTATAATAATGTTTTAAATTTATAATATTTTTTATTCAACTTTTTCTCTTCCATTTCCAAAAATTCAAAAAGTAATTAACTCAAGCTATCTTACGATGACTCAACCATCTTACTATTATTAACAGAATTCTCATCTTATCTCATTCCCTAAGCATCATCTTACTCATTCGATTTGGGCCAACATCATATAAGAATCCTATGGAAGCCTTAACTAGGCTAAAACAAACTTCGACAGTATCAGCCTGTAAGGCCCAATGTGAAGGTTTATCTAATAGATTGAGGGATTCTCGGGAAAACATAAATTAAGTTGTTTCTTGAGTGGTATGAGATGAAATCAAACTACCCATTAGAATGCTCAATCTTGTGAGTCTAAGTTCCGCTTTTGGCCTTGCCAAAATTTAATAAGAGTATGTGTTGAGCATAAGAAGATCTTACAAGCCTATTGTAGGGTTAAGTGACAATTAGAGTTCGGTGTTGATTGACAGTGTGGGGAAGGGATTTTAGAAGGGTCATTTTTAGTCTAGAAAAGTCCTCAATGCAAATGTATGAAAAAAGGATAAAGGGTTTATGTTATCACTGTGAGGAGAAATTGAATCATGCACATGTGTACAAAAGTCCAAAGGTATACTTGTTACAAGTTGAGAACAATGAAGGCAGTGAAGGGGATGTTGTGAATGAAGTGGAAAATGTTTCTGAAGAGGTGTATGGAGAAGGGCAAGAAGAAGAGTTGGAAGTATCCATTAATACAATCTCTAGTTCCCCAAGTTCTAATACCATGAGATTGTTAGGGGTGATAGGAACTCAATCAGTTGTTATACTGGTCGATTCTAGTAGCACACATAATTTCTGGATTATTAGGTTGCTAAGTTGGCTAAGTTTAGAATTTCTGAAGGGGTGCCATTGCAAGGGAAAGTGGCAAATGGGGAGAAATTGTTGAGTAGTGGAAGATGTGAAAACTCTTAGATTAAAGTCCAGGGTGATAAATTTCCTATGTCTTTTAATATGTTAACATTGGGGGGATGTGATTTAGTACTTAGGAACCATTGGTCTTATTGTTTGGGACTTCATGAAAATGATTATGTATTTTTAGTTGCTGGGAAAGGAGATTTTGTTGCAAGGTCTGTACACTGGTGAAACTTTTATAGAGGAGGAAGGGCATCAATTTTGAAGGTCTCATCAATAAGCAAACAAGGTTGGTTACTGCAGTTGCTTCCTTCTGAAACTTGTCAAGACAACATAATTGATCAACTATAAGTATTTGAATTGTACAAAGAGTTTGAGGAAATATTTGAGGAACCTACTGGGCTACCACCTCCTAGATCGTGTGACCACCAAATTGTGTTGAAACATGCACTCAAGCAGTTTCAGTAAGTGTAACACTCCACTTGAAAGGTCTATTAAGACTTGACCTTATTTTCCTTAATCCTAATTAGTGTAAGATGATGATTATATTTTTAGGAAATTTTTAGAGATTATTATTTATTTTTTAGCTTTAGAATCACACTTTGGGTTTAGTTTGAATTATTGGAAGAGTTTTAGTATTTTATTTTAGGATTTTCTACCAAAAAGCCAATAGTAATGACACTTGGCATTATTAGTAGGCTAAGCATAAAGGGCTAAGTATGGATGGATTTAAGGGTAAGCCCAAGAGTGTTTAATTAAAGGCCTTCAATCACTAAGGATGTGATGGGCTAGGAATATATACCATAAGCTTAGACCTATTTAGATTTAAAAGGTTTTTGGACCCTCTTGAAGAACCTTAGAAATTATAGCCAAATATATAGTGGGCATAAAGCCTTTGGGCCTAACTTAGTGAGAGTGAATGCCTTTCGGCCCAACCTAAGAAAAACTTGTTATTTGGACCCAAACTTGGTAGGCCTTGAGGCCATAGATGAGCCCTCAAATATGGACATAAGGTCAATTCAATAACCCACACCAAAGCCCACGTTCAAGGCTTACACAAATGGCTCAACAAGCCCAACCTACAAGGCCCAAAAGCCATGTCTTTCATTTTTATCTTTCTAGTTAAAACTCACATACACAATACCATTAGTTTCCCTCAAGCCCATGATGTGCCACTAATCATCTCACACATGATTAGTAATCTCTAAACCATGTTTTTAGCATAATTTTTCTTTAATTTATTTCCCATTTTTATAATCTGCAATTTTGTTCTATTGTTGATTTGCATTATTCTTAAACTAACTTAGAAGATTAGGCTTGATCCAACACATGTCATTAAGAATTTAAGAGCCAAGTAATGTCAATGACCAAATCACCACCAATCGACACCTAGGTGCACCTTCATGTGCATTGCACCAAATCAGCCCCTATCCCACGCCATTTCTATCATTTTCACAAGGGCAATTGCACCAATCACACCTCACCACATCACTTATTGTTCAGTTTTAGCAATGTATGAAATATCTCCAAGAAACAAAACCAAAACCCAACCATTTCTCGAGGAAACCTAGTTGGAACCAAACCAAATGCACACTACAACAAATAGAGTCTTTTGCCACTGTTTCTTTTTACACAATATACATTAGTGGGAAAAAGTGGGCTGTTAACACCCAAATTCCTGGTGGGAGTAAAACCCAACTTTTTTCCATGAGATGATCGTGGTGGAAAAATATTGGTGAGGAAAAACTTTTTTTAGCGACATAAACATTTTTTTTCCACCAGTTAATATTATGGAATGGATAAATGATGTTAACATTTTTGTTTTATCAGGAAAAATTTTTTTTCACCAAAAGATAATCAAATTCCGGCTACTATTTTTCGCCGCAAAAGATAACTATATATAGCTACTTCTGCCCCCCGCCCCGCAATAATCTCATCTTTCAAATTCCATAAATTTTCACCCAACTCTCAAAGCCCCCCCCCCCCCCCTCCCCCAAAACAAAATCTGACTTTGTGATTACCTCTTCCTCTCGTCATTCGATTGCAACCCAATCCCCCTACCGAGCCTTCACCTGATCCACTTTCCCCTATACCGAGCCTTCGCCTACTGCCGAGCCTTCGCCTCCTCACCCAGCCAGTAAGTCTCCTCCATCTCTCTTTCTCCTTTCATTGTTCCTCTCTCTCTCTCTCTCTCTCTCTCTCTCTCTCTCTCTCTCTCTCTCTCTCTCTCTCTCTCTCTCTCTATGATTAAGTTGCCCCTTCATGCCTCAACATCGCGTGCGACCTCCTTCACTTGGTCTCTATTTCAACAAGCTATCTTCTTTTCTCCTTTCACTCTTGTAATGGTATTTCTCTCACAGACCCTTCTCTATCGGTGTCTCATGTGCCTATGTCTGTTTCTCCATCAGTTTTGCCCTTCTCTCCCTCGTTCCATCTTTGTCTCTCTCTGTTTTTGGCTATCTATATTAGCTAGCTTTTCTTGTTCATTTGCAAGTGAAAGGTAAAGTCATTTACAAACAGACATTCCGATACTGGTTTAATTTATTTTGAATATGTTACCCTTACATCTTGTATAAATAATTGACCTAATTTATTAATTTATAATTAAATCTTGTAGAAATATCCTTCAAATGAGTTATAAAAAATAATAATCTAGGCTAGAGGTTAAGATCCTTAAAAAATAATTTCCTTGTGGTTCCTGTTAATATATCTGTAAAGGGCTATTTTCCCTTATGACTTTTAGCATTCCTTAACTAGTGGAAATCAAAGATTGGAAACATGGGTTTTAATGTCCTTCCAGCTTATGAAATTGAAAATTTGTTGCCATTGTTGGCAGTTCTAATTAGTGGTTCTAATTACTGTTGGAATTGTTTTCTTTTTCTTAGCTTTAATCTTAATTGGTTGTTTCATTTCCAATTTTGGCAAAGAATTATCCTTGCATACTTTATAAGGATCATTTAATAATTATTATAATAATTATTGCATTCATCTCTGTTTGTTTTGATTTCACAGATTTGGAGTTCCTATGTATTTGGATAAGTTCACTTTTTTTGGATATTCTCCATGATTGATTGTGAATTTGTTACGAATTGCAGTGCTTTATCTACATTAGCCACTGCATGCATGTGCCAAATAAAAATGTGGGCCATGGGAAGCTACTGCATGCGTACGCCAAATAAAAATGTGGGCCCAAAATTAATTCTCTCAGACATTAACCAGTATTGTATTGCTGCTGAATTTCAAATTTTAATATAATTTTCTTCTCCATGGATTTTGGGATTGTGCTAGCTCTAGCTGCTGTGAAATATTTAAGTCACATCTAATGAAAATGCACATTGAGGAGGGTAGTAATCTCTGGAAGTTTGGAGGTAGGTAAAAGAACTTAGAAATTAACCTAGTAGCATCATTGATGGTGATGATCTTCTTTGACAATCATGAGGATTTAGTAAAGGCTGTAGGATGGAAATGATTATTAATGTAGCCAAGATATAAGGCTTTCTAAAAATACCTGAACTTAGAATTTTGTTTTAGTATGGATACCCCTAAACTTGAACCAAAACGTGCATGCAACCTCAAGAAACTAGATCAAATTGGCAAAGGAGACATGCAGGAACTGGAGTACATGAACATGTGGGTTACAAAATGCTAATTAATTAAGTCCAGTTCAGAATTTTACATGTATTATTAATATCTATGAGTCTTTTGCTCATGCTTTTGTAAGTAAACATAGATTTTCATTTACTTACAAAAAAAAATATAGATTTCATTTCCATTGTTTAAAGCTTATTACATTTTCCAAGAAAATAGTCCTTTCTGATCATGGATCATACTTGGTAGATAGGTTGACTTGCTAGCTACTAGCTATGTAGTAAACATTTGATTGTTTCTAGGCATCCTAATGTGCTAAACCTAATTCCACTTATCTTTAAACGTTCTAGGATTTATAAGTGTCTAAAAAGGTCATTTATGGTCACTGACTCGAGCCATTAAGGTTGTTGCCAATTACTACACTTGATCAGGCTCATGTGCATGAATGTAATTTCTAGCAAGCATGCACTTGGGTTCTTGGTGACTTCTAGGACCCTTTAATCCGTGGTTTGTGTGTACTAATCTTTGTAGAGTTTAATGCCACTTTAGAGCCTCATGTTTGGATCTGAATAGAATTTGGCTCTAACAAAGAGTTTTCTCTTGTATATGGGCTCTCTATTTTATATGCCAATATATATATATATATATATGTATTGCTTATGGGCTCTATGTTTTATGCACAAGTTGGCTTACATTAAGGTTTTATTTTGTGTTTGACTATGAACAGAAGTTGGCTCTTCTTGCTATTTATTGCTCCCTTCGTGTTGCAATTTTGGGCAGTGGCAATTCGTGAAGCTTCAATTTATATAAATATTACTATTGGTCACGTTTTAGGCTATTTTGTCCAACTTGTTAAGCAATAAATATTCTTAATAAATATTTTGTCCAACTTGTTCTTCTTGGTCACGTTCTTCTTGTCATGAGATTAATGATCTTGTTTATTTTTTGGGTTTCTCAATAATCTTGTTCATTGGGTTGATAGAGAGTTTTGGGAGTAAATAATGCTTATATTTGTATTTGTTATTATGCTTTTACAAGAAAAACTTGTTTGACATGTATTACTTTACAATGTATATGTTTGCCTTGTGATTGTGTAGGGGTGGATGCTCTGATTTTGGTTCTAAAATCGGTCTTGATCCTCTCTATATATGTTTGCCTTGTGATCCTCTCTGATTTTGGTTCTTGGTGACCTAAATGATAGATATATATCTTGGTGGTTGTAGAAACACAACATTTTGAATATGCCATCAGTGATGTTAGTATAACCTTTCTTCACTTGTCCTTCTTGATGGTGAAGAAGGTTAAGTAAGGTGTACACTTTATACACATCCAAGTAGATTGGAATTTGATGTTTTTCCTCCTGTAACTTTTGATGAACATTAGTGAGGTAGATGTTTTGCTGAGAGCTACTCTGCAAATGATGTTCTTCTCAAGTTTTCTTCAACTCTAGTATGCTTGGTTTATATAGTTGAGATTGTGGTTAAATAAGGGATGTTTAAGAGCATGAATGTACTAAAGCTACTAGTTGTCTATGGTAGTGCAGAAAAATGGACTCTGTTTTAGGCCTTTAACCAGTCATTTTCATCTCCATTTTTTATTTGCATCTTTTGCTCAACCAAAGTTATTTTTTTGTATGAAAAACTATTGAAACTGTAATGGGCATAAAGGAAGCAATTTACCTTGTTTAACTGCAAATTTTGTATATTAAAAAGGGTTGCTATAACATGTGATGTGGCATGCCATACTCTAAATGTCATTCCACTTGAAACTGTAAAACTTGTTTGTTTTTTAAAAAGGGTTGCTGTAATTTATTTTTTCCTATTTCTTTTCAAACTACCTAGAAATTGTTGTTTGCATTTTAATATTTCTCATTTTATTTTGATTGAGCTCAACTTCAGACAGTTTGGCATAAGAACTTGGACAGGGAAGAGAACACCACGATTTGCACGGGTAACATTGCAAGTTTCACAACAGTCAAAGAAGCACAAACTATGTATTTTGGTCCATCTTTAGAAAACAAGTGTAAGTGTTTGTTGTTAATTAATTTCTGTCTATCCTTGTTTTTTTTTTATTAGTGTCTATCCTTGTTAGTTAATTATCCAATATGCATGTCTTGTATAAGCACGTTTATACACACGTAAGATGCATATCTACAACCATTAGTTTCTTGCATTCGTAATAAATCCTTATTTTGACATCTTGGATTTTGTATCATGTCCCCTCCATAAATATGGTTGTGCAATCATACATATTTGTTCTGTCTTTACTTATCAAAAAATGATTCTTGCTGAATATATGTTGAAATAGTTATACTTCTCCTTGTTAGTACATAAGTTAATTACCTAATTACCTACTTGTATGGAAAGTCTAGCTAGTTAAACTCTGCAACTGTTATTTTTATTAACTTATATACAGAACACTATTTCTTCTATAAGTGAGAGGAGGGGAAACCGGAGAGTTATAAAAGTGACTTTAATTCAATGTGGGTTTAGTTCCAATTTTGATAGATTTTACTACAACTACTAGTGGTACTACTCGTACTGTTGTTATTACAATACTGGATTTTGATGTGGGTTTAGTTCCAATTCTGGGAACATCTTTTTTTGGATTTTGATATGTTGGAGAAGTAGTGAAGTCTTAGCCATAGTAGTACCTGAAAAGTCTAAAAAGTATTGATCTTAAATTGCAATTACTAGCTAGCTAGTAAGGACCTATATTAGACATAGTAACCTCATTTAGAGATGTCTTTGATGATTCTGGTTTAGCTTCAGTGTCTAATTGAGATGATGTTGCAGGATCATTTTTAATCAATCCTAATTCTAGATTTTCAAAAGTGGTTGCAAAAAAAATGTAGGTTATGAGGGTGCTGGGAAGCTGCTTGCAACTTTAGTCTATCTGTAGGAGCTTCTTGAACACATAGTAAACCGATGTGAATGCACTACAAAACTTCATGTCTTGTCCCCTAAGAGAGAGAGAGAGAGAGAGATGGCTTAGTGGGTGCATTTGTGATGCCGTGCATCCTCAACACTGCCAAAGGCCCAAAGCCACCATGCATTTGTCCATCTGGAAGATGCCTTGACAAAAATATAAATTGAAAACTAAAAACAGAGGAGATGAAGAAAGGAGATTGAATACTTATATATGTGCACTATATCCAAAATAATAATAATAAAGCAATTGATGAAAAGGAGCGAGCGGTGGGGATTTGTACCCAAGATTCAGTGGGGATTTGTATCAAAATTCACTCCAACGGTGAATTTTGAAAGCAAAGAAAGCAAATTGCAAACTTGACAGACAGATTGAGATAGATACACACTGAGAAGCTACAGATAGACAAACAGATTAGAGAGACACACAGCTGAGTCAGTTAGAAAATGAGAACTTTGAAGACTTAGACAGATACAAAATGAAATCATAGATATTTTTTTTAGTCGGAGTTTGGAGTTTGAAAGTTGGAGCGAATTTTTACTCCGACTCCAAGTCTGACTATTTTTTTCACAATAACTTCAACTCCGAACTCCTCTTTTTTTTTTTTTTTTTATTTTTTTAATTCTGATGGAGTCGGAATTGGATCGGACATTGGCCAAAGTCAGAGTCGGAGTCGAAGCTGGCGGAGTTTTTGCCCACCCCTAGTACTTTTAGTCGTTTATATCATTTCTTCTGGAGTGATAGATCAGTGCTTGGACTAGGGGGCATCAGCCCATAGGAGAATGTTTGAAGATGCAATTATAAATTAAATTTATATTTATGGAGAAAACTAAACTCATTCCACACATGAGGAGGTGCTTCTTTGAAAAACTGGACAGATCCTAAGTCTAAATACACAGAATGACAGTGTAGAATATTTTATCCAAATTTCTCTTTTCCGTTTTGGTAATCACAAAAGTGTCTAAATAATCTCCATATTATAATATATATACATACATATACATATACACATACACATATATACAGAGTGGTTATATATATCTCATGGGCCAGAGTTTATCGGGCACAACTAGCAATCATGTGGGCTCTGCCCACATAGGTACGAATCCTGCTTCTCACGTATATTAGTTTTATTTTTTTGTACTTAAATCAGACTTCCTTGACCAAAATCAAACACGAAAACCACTGCATCATTATTCTTCAGCCTCCTAGGCAGCTTGATATCACCTTTTAAGTTATATGGGGGGAGTCCCATCGCACAAACCAATTTGCAAACATTCTCAAGTAGCAATATCATTACCTCTTAACAAATTGACCATTAAAGGCTTCCTTCTAGTTCTTTTCTCTTTGCATCTTATTTACTTCCCCAAATTGGCAACCACATTGTGAATTTATAATGAGGGAAGTTTTGCTCTAGGTATTCTAATTATTTGTTCCACTTTCTGTATGCATCTAACTCATTTTCTTCTCCTGATTGGTGCGTGTAACTCATTGATACAAGATGTCAATGGATTTTGGACACAGGAATTGATTAATGTGCACTAGTTATTTGCATGATTATGAACTTCTTCGCAAATTATGGATCTCTTCAGCAACTACTCTTTCGTTGTTGGCCTTGTTGTTTGTAGTTTAGAGATTTTGGAGGAGTTTGGGACAACAGGAAGAAAGTTGTGATCTGCTCAGTTCTTTGATTATCTTGTTGTTTGCATGCTGAAAGCCATCATCGGCTGAAACATTTGTCAACTAGATTTGACAATTCTTGAAGCTTTCAAGGCGATTCTGTTTTGTGCCTACTCCATTTGTAAGAAAATTCCCCTCTAATTGGTTTTTGGTTCAAAGTATTTGGGTATGTCCTAGTAAGTGGCATACATTTCATGTTTGAGGGATTTCTGTTCTAGAGAAAGTAAGACAAATGGTATCTGATCCACTTCAAACTATCACTGAAAAGTTGGGTGGTTTAAATTACTCAATACTTTATGAGAAACTTTCTGATTGAAAGAGATATGTCGATGCAGATTGCAGAAAACAAAGTTGCTCGTACAAGAAGTCCAAAGCCTACCAAAAAGTCCACTTCAATATTATCTTATTTTTCGACTTAGAAGTCCAAGTCTACCAAAATAAAGTAAGATGCCAAAACTCTATTCCTTCTTGTAATATGTATGTCAATACATTTCTTTTGTTGCCTTTAATTACTAATGAGTTTATTATGTGATTAAGTGAATATAGATCTTGTGGCTCGATTTGGTTCCCTGAAACTTTAAATTAGCCTTAACAGGCATGTGAGGAGCCTGTGCCGTGAATCTGAATAGATGTGCTGAGCTGCTGGATGTAATACACGTGTTGCAAATATGTTGTACCGTATATATATTCACTTATGTGTTGTAACCCTAATACACCGAACTCATTTATTGTATTGGCTGAAAACAAAGAGGTAGAGAGAAGAGGAAAGGGCGATTTCTAGGGTTTTCTAGGGTTTGCTCTTGGGAGGAGAAATATGTGTGATTTCTGTGAGAGAACTGAAAGGGTCTTGTATCACTATTAACTGAGGTTTCTCTGTGATTCATTGATTTATCAATAAAAATCTCTGAGACCATTCCTGCCGTGGACGTAGACCATTAGGGTCGAACCACGTATCTCGGTATGTTCATTCCTTGCTTTCTTATCTCTTTATTGTTCATACTTGTTTCTTGTAATTTTTGTTATATTTGTTCTTTTATCTTGTTGATCCGTGCATAGTTTTTGTTCTGTAAAGTGCTATATATATTGGTATTCTGATTTGAGTTGATATATTGTTGATTTTGTGATCATAGCTGATATTAATTTGAGACTATTGTAAATCTTGAGCATTCTATTTTGAGTCAAGAAACAAAAAGGTTATTTTTGTTGTTTCAAGAAATGAAACTTCTATATTTGTTCAAACAGAGGAGTTCTTTATTAATAAAAATCTTGGCTTGTTTTTAATACTTCTCACAGGAGAGGAGCATTCTGCCTTCGTTCTCCTTTCCTCTTCTCCCTCCCTATGTTTATATATATATATATATATATATTTCCAGCTTTACTTGCCTTTTCCTTTTCATCTAACTCTGGAAATGGTTTGATGTACTACCTTTTGACATCAAAACAGTGTGTGAGGTCCACGTGTTGTCTTGCCCGACGCATGGGTCCACATGCCAGTGCAATCGTCTTTGACTCTTTTTGGGCATTGTTGATGTAGATCCTCCAAAATCTACTTATCTTTCTATGTTAGCACTTCCCAAGGATGAGGAGGACAAATTATTATAGATTTAATCAAGTAAAAGATATGTTGTATTTGTTCTATAGATGTAGTTGAGTAGAAAAAGACTAGTGTTTGATCATTTCCCCTTGCCACATTTTCCATTGAAAAGCAAAGCTGTGGTATTACTAAGGGTTGGTATCTACTGCTCATTGTTGTTTAGGTAGAAACTCATCAGCCTATTCCCAAAGTTGTCTTTTCACAAGAGTCTGCAGAAGGTGAAGGAGCAAACTCCTTTGTATTAGGATTTCAACAATGCTAAACTCGCTGAGATTGGTTCTCGAGAGCGTCTACACTCTTTTTTTATTTATTATTATTTAATAATTAAGTAAGTATTTTAATGATGTTATAAATTTTTAAAAATATATATATTTAAGGATATATAAAATATGTATGAAAAAAAAAAAGACATTTAGCCTTTTTGGTAGAATTTGTCGAACTGCACCCTGAGTTAGGATTTTTCTTTTATTTGAAGGTTTAACATTGATAATACAACTGTTTTCAAGTATTTAAAGATATTTTCTTCTCACGCATTACTCAAATATAAAATACTTCTAATTTTCAATTTTTTTATCTAATCATTATAAACTTTTCAAACTTTTAAATAAAATACAAAAAATAATATTACTTTTTTAAATTTTAAAATAAAATAAGATTAAGAAATTATATTTAAACAAATTTTAAATTTTATAATATTTTTATTCAATTTTTTATTTTTCTTATTTTTAAAAATTCAATAAAATATTTTAATTTAAATTATTTTATTATTATTCACAAATATACTGAAATATTTTAAATATTCAAACGAATCCTTATACTTTATATTTGGTGACTAAAGCTATGTTTGATTGACAAGCCAACCTTAACATACTTCAAACCAATCATCATGTGTGCATCGGGATTCGTTACCTTTATTGTAACGATTTTCTTGCATAATTTTGTAAAAGCTCAACTAGAAGTGTGAACATTTTTTCTTCTCTTGATGAATATGAACAGCCATATCTTTGCCAAACAGGTCACATGCTAAGACTACATAAAAAGGCAAAACACTAATTCAAAAGAAACTGTAACTAAGGCCTGGTTTGAATAGTAAATTAAGATAAAATAAAATAAAAGTTGAATAAAATATTATTAAAATATTATTTTTATTTTAAAATTTGAAAAAAATTAAATTTTTTATTATATTTTATTTGGAAGTTTGAGAAAGTTGTAATATTTAGATGAGTTAAGAAGATTTCACTACCCAAACCAGGCTAAGTAAAAATATCACCACATTCTCCCATTGACAAGATGAATATTTTCTTTTCCTTTCCTCACTGCCCCCTCTCCTAAGAGAGGAGAAAAAATAATGTTGCCATGTCATAAGCTTTACATGTATTTTTTTCTGTCTTGATAAGTATCAAACTGATTTACATACTGCTTACAATTTAAGAAGCATCTGCTAAAAACCTATTCCTCATTCTCGTCTTTGACATAAAGATTCATTCAAGTCCAAAAGTATATTTTACAGAGGGAACATACGTAAAAGATGACTATGGTGCTACTTATACTTCAATATTTGGGTCTATCTGGAATTGGAGTTCGAACTGCGGTGGCCTGGGCTTGTAAAAACAGGGGGCTGTACAGGTGTACTATTTCCCATATCCTTGGTTTTGTGAAGGAGAAATGTCCCTGATAATATTGTGACAAAGCCACACAACTCAGTTGCAATCTGTGATGCATCTTGTGAGTCCCAATCCTGCAGTTGTAACGAAAAAAAAGAGGAGAAACCAGATTATGATCATTAAAAAGCATACAAATCCAAGAAAAAACAGATGAACAAAAAGAAAATCCCATAAACACTCAAGATTACCTTAAGTGTCGCAAAATTATTAAGAAACCAAACCCTTTTTGTTAGAATCTACCAAGCATGCACAAGAAAGAAATAGCAAAGGAGAAGAAAATCAAGAAGCAAGATAGAGAGTTTATCATGATTCTACAAGATTGCAGGCATTTACGAGGGCAAGAAGCACGGTGTTTCATTTCCACTAAAATTAAAAAGAAAAGAATAAAATGAATTTCACTCTCTCTAAAAACTTAAATTAGCTCTTGAGAACAACACAAAAACTTACAAAGTTCACAAAGACTAGGATTCACAATCCTAAGAAGATTTACAATCCTAGAAGGATTTATAGGCATATATTGAAAATTATAAAATATTCTATTTCAAGCATATTATCAATTACTGCTTTTGTAACTGATCTTCATCAAACACAATATCTCAGCCGATGATACTTCTTATGGTAGATAGGATTTTACACTCTATACCCCGCCATATGTTCCATCTGGATATAGAATCCACTTTAGATATCTAGACTTTGAGAATGAAAAAATTTGCCAACCGAATGCCAGTAGAACAAAATAACACGAAGGCTAGTTAGGCCAGACTTCTATAGGCATTTCATGGCTAAGTGCTATAGTGGATGAGTGATTAACAATGAACAAGTCACGTTAATATCCTAAGCATCGAATTTCTGCTACAAAATTGCAACACTTCTTGTAAGATCCATACATTCTGCCTCAAAATTTTATTATTGCTGCACTGAGAACTGCGTGCTGCCTGAAAACAAAACATTTTTATATTGCTTGGTGGTATATTGATTTCAATATCAGTAACAAGACACACGATCTTCTTCACCATTCAGTTATCTATCGAAGCATTAAGTATCTTAAAACGTGAAAAATCGTCACATTTTCTTTTGGGCATATAAAAACAAAACCTTTTTATAGAAGTTACTGATAAACGAATTAAAAATAGCTCCAACCACCAAGGGATTTAACTTCAGATTCTCAAGTATCAGTGCATATGACCAACCATTAGTGTTCAACCATGGTATCTCTATCTAAATAAGTGCATGTCACCTAGCGATACTCCTTTCAGTGCTTTCACTGCAACCAACACCCCTTTGAAAGTTGTAAACAGATCATTTTCTCTAGAATGTTTGTAACTACATCAAATTTTCCAAATGGCGGAAGGCATTTTGCTGCCAGGAATATAAGAACACCTATAATGATGTAAGTAATACTCAAAAGTCTCAGGTATACTGGTTCTGTCATCACCAATTCCACCTATTTCATACTCATTATCATCATCCGGAGTACACAATTTCACATGCTTACCATAGATCGAGCACCTTCTTTTTACTTGCTCTTTTAACTTTGACTTGGAATGATCTCTTCTATTTTCACTGGACTCTACTAACAGTAACAGGTCTGCCTCTATAAGTCATTGAGGAATCAGGATTCTAACTATTTTTTCTGCAAAACTCCTCAATGAGCTATTGATTAACTACAGACTCAAAACTGAAATCAGTAATATTACTCACGGTCATAATACTCCATCCCATGAATCTGGCATGGAACAAAGAAAATAGTGGTTCTCTTAGTTTATCTGAGCTCTCAACTTGATTTGCATGATAAGTTAAAAATTAAATTCTCTTACAAATTAAATCCTACCATGCCGGCAGTGCAGGGGGTATGCCCTCTGCACTGGCTTGCAAATACAATGTTCCTTCTTTACTTTGATATGCATCTGCATTATTTGAAGTTCATGCAAAATAGTTTCAGATTCCTGTAACTTCTTCCTAAATCCCAAAATCTTCTGTACCCTGAGCACAATATTTTAGAAGCTGTTCCCAAGCATTACTGCATGGAGGAAATAAATTAAGCTTTTTACCATGGAAGATTCCGACAGAAACAAAGACAGAAGGACTTGCATGACAATAATTGGCCACAACAGTTTGGCAGAATTAAAACTTTCCCATATTTGGATATACAGTAAACATAATAAGTGCTGTATTATTTTCTCTAAAAACTTTTCAATAACATCTGTCCTCATAAATTCAAGTCGGCATTCATTTAAACAGTATCATTTAAAGAGATCTTATATGACTCTAGTACTGTCATGGTTATGGTTATAAATCATGAGGGCCATATTCTGTATGGCAAATATCAACCTTTCTATGCATTGGCCAAAATGATGGGCACCATTTTATTCACATAAAACTACCAAATGAATTCTAATAGATCTACAGCATTTAAAAATAATGGTATAGCTTAAGAAAAATCAAGTATTCCAAGGATAATTGAAGGATGAGTATCAAATCACCTTAAACATGATCATACTGGCAACAATGGTGAGTGATGTAAACATGACATAGTAAACTGGAGATACAACAGCAGTGTTAAAGGTGTCCAGAGCCTGCAAAGATGGATCCAAAGTATATATTAAGCATCTCCTAATTGCATAATTAGAGAAAGTTGAAGCAGTTTAAAGGATGAACACATCTAACGCAAAATATTAATGCAAAATTTTATTCAGAAATAAAAATGGGAAATGAAAGTAAAAACTGTAAACAAAAGTATTACTTCTTTCTGATTTTGTTCTGCAGGCTACGGATCATTGGAATGCCATGATGATTTTTAACATTTTTGTCCATAGTTCGATAGTAAGGGCGGGAACGAAAATGATATGGTCCTTCAAAGTGTGATGTCCTAAATTGAGGGTTGTTGAGTTATTTATTTATAAACAAAAATTATTTATTTTAGTGGGGAACAATATGAACATTAAATTCTAGGTACAGATCTTGGAAGAAAGAAGTGTATGCTGAAGTTGTTATTCAAAGAACCAAAGAGTATATTCTTAAAACAAGAGCATTGGACCCTTCATAAAAGAAAAACTAGGGAAGATTATTTTTAACCCTCTCAAACTATCAAACTACCACTCATTTTGTCATGTAACCTCGGTTTGGCACCCTGATTTGAAGTTTCAGATTCAATATGCATCCCTAGGGCCTGAAATTTCTAAACTGCCCTTTATCTAAAACTGAAATATCTTAAGTACCCTTAACTTATATATAAAAATAAAGAAGCAGCAACACAGGTAAGGGCAACCTGGAAATTTAAGTCTTAGGTAAGGGCAGTTTGACCATTTTAGGACCTCGGAAGTGTATGTTGCAACCAAAATTTCAAATTGGGCTAGTAAGCGTGGAAATTGGTAGTTTGGAGGTCACAGTGCAAAAGTGGAGGTAGTTTCAATAAGTGTAATTTTCCAAAAAAATAATAATAATAAATTATGTTTTCCATAATGTGGGAGGTGTGACTTTCAAACAAAGAGTAGTGTTATCTGAATGCCTTTATACAACACACCATCCACTAGCATAATTTGATTTGTAAGATTTATATTTTAAAATTTATCTTCCAAATCAAATTATGTTACATGAATGGTATGTGGTGTAAAAGCTTTCAAATAAAATTATTCTTGAAACAAATATTGGACAAAGTAACCTCAATTAATGTTATCTAAAACTTTAGGGACAATGGCTCATAACTGCAAGGATAATCAGCTGGATTTTCACAGGAGCACAATTGTTACAGATTTCATGTCCCAAATTGTGTATAGGAACATGGTGAATGGGATCCCTCAACTTGAGAGGAAGAATTCTTGCCCTTTACAATGATTCTAAGGAGCTCCAATTGTATCATTGACTAGTCATTTTGGAGTATAAGCCCTTATGTGGCTTGGGCCTTCCTTAGGTGATGTAGAAGAATCCGAGTTTGATAATGTTGAGATGGCAGAAGATTATTTTTTCCGATTTTTCTAAAGAAACCCTAATCTCAAAGTTTATCTCAGATTTCTCTCTCGATTTCTGTTTCTCAATCTCAATCTCAATCTCTAGCTCCCGTTGTTTAGCTAGCCATCAAAATAATTCTCATTCTACCCCGGCATCATTAGGTTATTACAAATAGTTCTTGGCCTTTGTCCTCGTGTCATGCCATCTATGATGATTTGATGGCTTAAGGGGGGAGATTGTAATACTCCAGATTACATATAAGATGGAGGTGAATAGAATCTCACACTGCTTTGGAGGAAAAAATTCTTGCCCTTTATAATTATTCCAAGGGTTCTGATTGTATCAATTAGTCCTTTTGGAGTATGGGCCCAAATGTGGCTTTACGGGTAGCAATATATAACACAACTCGTGAACCTAACATGAACATGACATGAAATAAACTTGTTTGGATTTGATATAAATGGGTTTGGATCAAAACGAGTTGCCCCGATAAGACATGACTAGTAAGTAGGTCAACTGCGGGTCAACGAGCGAAATCCACAAACAATCCATATAACACAAATAAAGTATATTTTCAAGTTCTATGATTGTTTAGTTTTATATGCCTCTATGGTTTCTTTCGGATGTAATATGAATATTAGTATTTAAGTAATAAGTTATCTTATTGATATGAAGATGGGTATAGCCCAAATACGCTGGAAGTATACATGTGCATACACTTATTTAAGAACTAGAAATAGTTACACAGAAATCATGGAAGCTGAGACCATTCAAATCTAAAGCAATGGCCTACAAAAACAAAGTCTTTCAGAAAAAACTCCGAAACTCTTCCAAAGAACATTCATGATCCTCAAAATGTCTCTCGTTTCTTTCACTCCAAATACACCAAAAAATACATATTGGAGCCATCTTCCACATGGCTGCGATCTGTTTTGTCCCAGTGATCCCTCTCCAACTTGCTAATAGTTCAACCACCCTACCTAGCATTACCCATGTTGTTCTCATTCTGCTGAAAAAATAATTCCATATATCACGGGCAAACTCACAATGTAAAAGTAGATGGTCTGCTGTTTCACCACTAATTCTGCACAAACAGCATCAGTTCGTTATTATAAGGCCACATCTTCTAAGATTATCAATGATCATAATCTTCCCTATAACTGTTGTCCAAACAAAGAATGCAGCCTTGGTGGGCGCTCTACTCCTCCAAATATTCTTCCAAGGGAAATTGTGCCTTTGTTGCATGGTAATAGCATAATAAAAAGAGCGTACCAAGAATTTCCCTTTTCTAGAAGGTCTCCATACAATCACATCTTCAGTTGTGGCAGCAATAGAAGTGTTATACAGAAAGTTGAGAAATTCCACCTTCCCAATCATGCGCATCCCGAGTAAGGCTAATGCTCCACTCCTGTGAACCTTGATTGATTACCCTCAAATCAGCCACCGTGACTTCTTTTTCCCGTGCAATACTAAAAATTGTAGGATAAGCATCTTTCAAAGCCGTGTCTCCCACCCACATATCCTTCCAAAAACTGATCCTACTACCATCCCCCAAACACAACTGAGCATTACTAGGAAAAGAGCACCAACATTTCCGTATATACTTCCATAGCCCCACTCCATAAGTCCCCCTACCCTCCTTAGTACACCAACCCCCCCGTTCACTACCATACTTCATGTCTTTCCGTAAGGCTCCCCTCTCACAATTATAACCCCACAACCATTTACCTAATAATGTCATATTAAAAGCCCTCACATTCTGAACCCCCAAGCCTCCGTCTCTCAAAGGAGAACAAACCTTGTCCCACCCCACCAAATGAAACTTAAACTAATCTCCTATACCACTCCATAAAAAATCACATTGAAGTTTATCTATCCTTATTGCAATGCTAGCAGGAAGAGGAAATAAGGATAAGTAGCATGTGGAAAGGTTGGATAAAGTACTTTTGATAAGTGTGATCCGCTCCCCTTTTGATAATTACACCGGGCCAACCTACGCTCAAATTTTTCTAGCACTCCCTCCCAAATTGACTTAGCTTTGAAAGAAGCCCCCCAAAGGAAGACCAAGGTACTTCAAAGGTAGCGAAGAAACCACACAACCCAAAATGTTAGCCAATCCTCTAATATTGCTTACTTCACCAACCGCAAATATCTCCTTCCTAGCAAGATTAATCTTCAACTCGGATACTGCTTCTAAACAAAGTAAGATGGCCTTCAAAGATTGGATATATCCTGCACTTGCCTTACAAAACAGCAAGGTGTCATCTGCAAACAAGAGGTGAGAAATAACGGTGGAATCATATGTATCTCCCAGACTCCCACTGATAAGCCTAAAAAAAATCCTCCCCCTACTGCCGTCAATACCATTCTACTTAGAGCCTCCATTACCGGGACAAATAAAATGGGTGATGATGGATCTCCTTGTCGTAGTCCCCACAAACTATTAAAGAAGCCCACGGGATTACCATTTACCAAGACCAAGAAACGAGCCGTTGACACATAATGCCTTATCCACTTCCTCCATCTTTCGCCAAAACCCCATCTACTCAGCATATATATCAAGAAATCCCAATTAACATGATCGTATGCCTTCTCCATATCAAGTTTGCATAAAATACCTAGGACTTCCGACCTGATTCTGCTATCCAGGCATCCATTGGCTATAAGAACCAAGTCTAGAATTTGTCTCCCCCTCACAAAGGCATCTTGGGATTTAGAGATAATCTTCTCCATGACTGTGTTAGTCCTAATAGCAAGAACTTTTGAAAGTATCTTATACACGCTGCCCACATGACTAATTGGTTTGAAATCTTATACCTCTATTGCACCAGCCTTTTTAAGGACTAGAGCAATAAAAGTAGCATATAAACTTTTATCAAATTTTCCATGGGTGAAAAATTCCTAAAAAACCAGCATTAAATCCTCTCTCACCACCTCCCAACAAGTCTGAAAAAAAAAAAAGCCATAGTGAATCCATTTGGGCCTGGAGCTTTATCTTTGTTGGAATACATATTGTAATTAAATGTATAGTGTGAGGGTATAATGGTCACTACTTGTATATGTATAGTTGATTATTCATTAATAAAAACACAATACAGTTTTCTCTCTCTCTCTTGTTTATCGACTACATGGTATCAGAGAGGTGAGTGGTCGGTTGTGGTTGTACGACGGGTTAGTGGTGTTTTTCCGGCGGGTGCTAGTGGTTGTAGTTGGTTGTTGGTGGTGCTGTGAATTTTTTGCCTGAAGTTTCGGCCGGCAGCCCCTTCGAAGTGCTTTTCCGGTGACATAAGGGGTTATCTCCGGTAATGGACACCGGAATCGAGGTCACCGGCGTCCTCTGTCCACTCCGGTGAATTTTCGTCTCCATCGGCTGCCGGAAGGACTGTGTATCCCCGGCCGGAGGAAGAGTCCAGGTATGTTTGGCTACAAGTTTTTGGCTATTCCTGGTGTGTTTTGCTATCTTATCCGTGGTTGTGCATGCCCCCAATCTGGAACAAGAACCTATTCCTATCTGGAATAGTACTTGTTTGGCATCAGGGTTAGGAATAACTTATTCCTGGTTAGGAATAAGTTATTCGCATTTTCTGATTCATTCTTGAATCCGATACGCCCGAATCCGAAATAGGCCAAAATAGGGCCGAAACAGGCCGGTTCAGACCCGATACAGGCCGGTTCCGGCGAAATAGAATTGGTTCAGACCAATACAGGCCGAAACAGGGCCGATACAGGCTGATACAGCCGAAATAGGGCCGAAACAGACCCGATACAGGCCGGTTCAGGTCCTAATTCTACTTTTCCAGACTGTTTTTGACCCATACAGATCCGAGATTTGGGTTGTTAAGCTGGTTTCTATTTTTCCAGCGTGTATTTGTTCGTTTTTGATCCATATTCACCAAACGTTAACATGCCTATGACTACAGTGAAATTGAATGGAAAGAATTACATACTATGGTCAAAATCTGTTGAAATGTTCTTGAAAGGTAAGGGTCTTCGCCGTACCCACTTGGTTGATTCAATGCCTGAGTCAACTAGTTCTACCTTTGCTCAATGGGAGCAAGAAGATGCTCAAATCTGCTCCTTGATGTTGACTAGTATTGAACCTAATATTTGTGCTAGTTTAGTACACTTTGACACTGCTCAAGAGATATGGAGGCATCTCAAACAAATGTACTCGGGTGTTGGAAACACAACTCGTATTTATGAGTTGTGTCAACAATTTTTTGGATTGGAACAAGGTGCTTTGGGTCTAGAAGAGTATTACTCTAAAGTGATGGGCATATGTGAAGAACTCAAAATTTATCAACCTATCACTTCTGATGTTTCAATTATGCTAAAAGAACGTGAAGAGTTCAACGTTGTTCGGTTTCTAGTTGGCCTAAAACCTGAGTATGAGTCGGTTTGCTCGCAAATTCTGGCAAGCCCACAGCTCCCATCCTTTCCTGATGTGTTCTCCCGACTCCAGCGAGCCACATTATCTGGACCTGAATCTCAGTTATCTTCTGATCAGAGTAATGAGAGATCCGCTTTAGTTGCCTCTTATGTTGCTCCTGGTGGGCATGGAGGCCGAGGTGGTCGAGGTGCACGTGGGGGACGTGATGCCAGAGGTAACCGTATTCGAGGTCATGGATCTCGTAAGTGCACCCATTGTGGTCGCACTAACCACTCGGTGGACTATTGTTGGGATCTACACGGGAGACCATCTGGGTCTGCTAATCAGGCCATTTGCCAAGACTCTACATCACAGGCAACGAGTTCCAACTTGCCTCCAGAGATGATCAGCATATCGAAAGATGAGTATGATCAGTTTTTAATTACACGAGCGGCTTCATCTTCCAAAGCTACTCTTACCCAACCAAGTACAGCATCCACATGTCTTGTCTCGTCTACCCAAAATCCATGGATCATCGATTCAGGAGCTAATGAACATTTAACTGGTTTGTCTCATTCCTTATCTGAGTTAGGTACTATGTCATTTCCCAAGAGTGTTACTCTTGCTAATGGTTCTCTTGCTAAAGTTACAGGCATTGGATCCACCAAGCTCACTGAGTCTATATCCCTGTCATCCGTTCTATATGCTCCTAGTTTTCCCTTTAGCTTACTGTCCATTAGTAAAATCACTCAAAACCTTCAATGTTCTGTGACATTTTTTCCTTCTGTATGTATCTTTCAGGATCTCAAGACGGGGAAGAAGATTGGTACGGGGCATGAAGCTGGTGGTCTGTATTACCTCGACGTCGAGCAGTCACCCACTCGAGCCCTCACTTTCTCCTCCGCTTTTGAATGGCATTGCCGTCTTGGACACCCATCCCTTTCTCTTTTGAAACATCAAGTTAGGGATCTTGGAAATGTGTCTCCCTTTCCTTGTGAAGCATGTCAACTTAGTAAACACCACCGTGTGTCTTTTGTACCTCGAGTTGATAATCGAGCATCTTCTTCTTTTGCATTGGTTCATTCTGATATATGGGGACCATTCAACATTGTATCAAACAAGTTTCAATATTTTGTTACATTTGTTGATGACTATTCTCGTATGACATGATTATTTCTGATGAAAGCAAGATCTGAACTCCTCTCCATATTCAAAGTCTTTCGAAAAGAAATTAAAACTCAATTTGGGAAAAAAGTTCAAGTTTTGCGTTCTGACAATGCTAAAGAATATCAATCTAATGCCTTTGCTGCTTACTTAAGCAATAAGGGAATTGTTCATCAAACTTCATGTTCTTACACACCCCAACAAAATGGGGTGGCTGAACATAAAAATCGTCATTTGTTAAATGTAACTCGAGCTCTTTTACTGCACATGCATGTTCCTAAACGTTTTTGGAGTGATGGTATTCTTACTGCGTGTCACCTTATCAATCGTATGCCTTCATCTGTCCTCGATGGCTCCTCTCCCTTCTCCATTTTGTTTCCCTCATTGCCAACCTTTGCTCTTCCACCCAAAATCTTTGGGTGTGTTTGCTATGTTCATAATCTTGGCCCAGGCTTTGATAAACTTGATCCACGTGCTACTAAGTATTTCTTTGTTGGTTATTCCCGAATACAAAAAGGATATCGCTGCTATAGTCCTGCTCTTCGACACTACTTCACAAGTGCTGATGTCACATTTTTTGAGTCCATACCCTATTTCTCAGACACGTCTTCGGTTGTTGAGTGTGATCCTCTACCATTACCTACTCTAACTCTTTCTCCTCCACAGTCACCCATTATTACCCAACCTCCTTCAGTGCCTTCTCGTCCCTCTACAGGTGTACTCGCGTCGCTCACGGACCCCAGCTCCCCTGCCTCCACCAACTTTGTCTCCATCTTCAGACCCTGAGTTATTCAGTGCTTCAGAATCTCCACCTATTGCTCTCCGAAAAGGTACTCGTTCTTGTGTTACTCAACATCCGATTAGCCAATATGTATTCCAACAATCTTTATTCATTTTCCTGATTACTTCTTGTACCTCTTCCTCTTCAAAGGGTCTCTCCAACCAAACCATACTATTTTGATCAATGGCCTCAAAGGCTAGGCCATCTACGGTAGGCCTCCGTACATGAGGTTTTGATAACAAATGTTCAAAATGACCAGCCACGTGTTCCTTTATCACAACCTGATTGGTTGATGCTCCTCCATCAATGTTCAAGGACTCAATAGAATTAAACCTACTATGTGCATTAGCCACTCGGTAAAAAAACTTTGTGCATTTATCCCTTGATTACTTGTTGTACCTCTTCCTCTTCAAATAGTCTCTCCAACCAAACCATAGGCCTCAAAGGCTAGGCCATCTACGGTAGGCCTCCATGCATGAGGTTCCAACAACAGATGTTCAAAATGGCCAGCCACATCTTCCTTTATCACAACCCGATTTGTTGATGCTCCTCCATCAATGTTCAAGGACTCAATGGAATTAAACCTCCTATGTGCATTAGCCACTCAGTGAAAAAACTTTGTGCATTTATCACCCTCCCGAAGCCACAAAGCTCTTGACTTTTGCCTCCACCAAATCTCCTCTAGAGTCAATCTTTCTAATTCAGAAACTACTTGATTTTTACGGTTATTCTCATCCCCTACACCCTCCAAACTTAGTAACTCTAGAAACAAACTCTTCTTTTGTAAGGTTACATCACCAAATACCTGTTCATTCCATGTCTTCAAATCCTTCTTCAAAGCTTTCAACTTTCCAGCAACTACATTGCTTGGATTGCCCTCAAATAAGTATGAATTCCACCATTGCCTAATCAAGTCCACAAACCCCTACATTTTTAACCACATATTCTCAAACTTGAGCGGCTTTCTACCCCCTTGAATACCACCACCACAGTCTATCTTTACAGGAAAGTGATCAGAACATATCCTCAGGAGCGACTTAAATCTGGATATTGTAGCTCTCACGAAAAAGAAATGAGAAATCTGTCCAGTCTTGATCATGTGTGATTATTAGACCAAGTATACTCACCTCCCATTAACGGTATGTCCATAAGACCCAACTCAAATATGAAATCCGAGAAATCCACCATAGCTTGATTTTGTGGTCCCTCCCCCCCCCCCCCCGGCGGGGGATCTTTCACCCGAAAATCTTGTCACATTAAAGTCCCCTCCAATACACCATGGAGCCTCCCACGAAGAACATAGACCAGCAAGCTTGTCCCAAAGCATCCGCCTCTCACTATCCAAATTAGGACCGTATAGCCCAGCAAAGCCCATAGGAAACCATCATCAGAATTTTTAAAGAAACACTCCAACGAGAATTCCCCCACAAACTCATCGATGTTCTCCACCACCCTCTTATCCCACATAACCAAAATTCCATTCGAGACCCCTTTCGAGGGTAAGTATGTCCAGCCTATATATTAGCAGCTCCATATGCTCCGAATCATTCTTCTATCAATATGTTTCAACTTTGTTTCCAGCAAACAAATGATGTCCACCTTCCATTGCCTTAATAAAGCTCTTATTCGGGGCTTTTATTAATCTCATTCAGCCCCCTAACATTCCAACTCAAAATTTTGGGCTTCATTTATCAACTATTCCAGCCCTCCCCTTGTTTCTTCCACAACCTACACTCCCCTCCTTTCCACTTTCCATCATAGTTAATGGACCACATTAACCTCTTCAGCTCCTTACCTCTTTTTGACCCTGCACCATGTTGTCCTACCTCAATGGCTATAATCAGAGCCTTAAACTGCTCTTCATAACCCTCACATGAAATCCCCATACAACTTTGAAGATCTGCTACCTTTTTCAATACCCAATCAAAGGAAACAATAGGAGGAACCATACTTATTGGGGTAGGATCCTCTCCTACAACCTCCTCCCCCTCTGTTGAGTATTTACAAGTAGGGGGGAGTTCGGTCCGGTTCGGTTCGGTCCGGGGAGGTTTTGTGGACCGAACCGAACATATTCGGTCCAGGGTTTTCCCACCCTGGACCGGACCGAACTCCCTCAGGACCGGTTCGGTTCGGTCCTATTCGGTTCGGTCCGGTCCGGTCGGTCCATTCGGTCCAAGGTTGACTTTTTTTTTTTTTTTTATCTAATGACATTTTTTTTAATGCTTATGTAATTATATTGTAATATATTTAATATATATATAGTATACTATTATATATATATATTAGTAATATGCTAATACTATTAGTCTATTAGTAATAATACTATAACTAATAACTATATGTAATAATAACTATACTATAACTAATAACTATATGTAATAATAGTTATAGTGATAACTATATATGTAACTATATGTAATACTAATAACTAATACTATTAGTCTATTAGTACTAATAACTATACTAGTATTAATAACTATACTAGTACTAATACTATAACTAATAACTATATGTAATGATAGTAATACTATATGTAATACTAAATTAAATAATAGTAATACTCTTATTACTAATACTCTATGTAGTTATAGTTATTTAATACATATTATAACTATAGTCTATATTAGACTATTAATATTTTTATATACCATATATAATTATATAATTAATTATATACAACTATTATATAAATAATATATATAAACAATTTTTTTTTTTAATTTCTATTCGGTTCGGTTCGGTCCGGTCCGGGGTGAAAAACTCCCGGACCGGGACCGGACCGAATCCTCTCGGTCCCTTAAAAATTGGACCGGGACCGGACCGAATCCTCTCGGTCCGGTTCGGTACGGTCCAAACAGTGCCGGTCCGGTCGGTTTTGCCAGTCCGGACCGGCCGATACTCACCCCTATTTACAAGGATCAAACAACATCAACGTACTTTCCCCATCTATCTCCCCCTTATCTGACGAACACCCACTGTCCACAACAGCTAAGGATTCTTCTTGAGCTCCCTCATACGGCTCACTATGGGCTGTACGAAGGAAATTGATTATAAAAATTGGTTTGAATATTGATCATAAAACATTTTATCATGAATCTAGTTAAAATTGTGAATGATTTATGTAGTTATCCTTGTATTCTATATGAAATTATACTAATTGAATCAAAATAAATATACAAGTCAGCTCAACCCATTTATATGAAACGAGTTAAACAGATTGTGTTTAAGTTAACCCAATAAAAGTAATTCTAGAGCTGGCAATATTTGACACGACCCATGAAGGCAACACAAATACGAGATGAAATAATTGGGTTAGGATTGTGCATAATAGGGTTTGGGTCAATCTGGGTCAACCCAGATATGACACACCATTAATTGGGTTAGATCCAGGTTGGCCCGACAGGTTCACCGGTCAACCCGTATGACCCATTTATATGTAAATATTTAAAAATATATATTATATGTTATATATATATGGAGAACTTAGGATGTATAGGAATTCGAAGTTTGACATTTTGCATTTTGAAAAAAAAAACATATGAGTTTCACTATCTTGAAGCATCTTTTGGCACATGATATTCTTAGTATTCTCTTTTATTTTTTATTTCTTTCATAATTAAAACAATTTGAAGCTGTAAATTTGGGTTATTACATGTAGTTTTTAGACATCCTGGGCAAGTAGGCAAATGGTAGCAGAAATCAGCAAGCAAATTATATTTTTAGGCTTTGTTGACTTAGGAAGAACATAAAAGGAAGGATAAAAGGTTTTGAACAGCCATGCCTTATGCATAGAAGTACAGATGGCTCATAGCCTAAACGCCAAACAAACAAAGAACTTTTAACTGACTTGAATCTTTCATCTTTTAGTATAACTCAAGCATGATAGAAGTCACCAAGGAAAGGAACCTTGGAGAAGTGGTTGGATAACAGTTAATATTAGGTTTTGAGGATCAGGCAATCCTGAAGTTCTTTGGCAATATCTCAAAGACTAATTGCAGATATGGTATCTAAATTAATTGTATATGCCTTGACAATCGAGGTTTGAAAGTTTACCATGTTTAAGTAGTTGATCTGCAGAAGACAAAATGCTATCACAACTATTGTGAAAAACCATGTCTGGAAGTAAATAAATTGATTCATTCCTGAAAATGTAAGCTTTAAAGCAATCCCCACTGCTTTCACACTCATAACCTACATACAAGTAAGGAAGAACGTCAGAACTAGGAGGAGGTCAAACTCAAATTGTGTACTGAGCTTCAAAAGATAATAAACAGACCGTTAGAGAGCCCGTGAGAGAACAAATTCCAATGTACACCACCAAATGGGTTTGCCCATAGCGTGGTACGTACCGGAAAATGAGAACAGCAACCGCAACCACAACTATGAATGTGTAGACAATGAATCCTGTCAATTACAAAAATTGTTGTAAGTTTAGTGAACCCAAAGCGGTCATGGCATCATATGGTAATGCACAAACCCCAAATGATTATGTAATATTGTTTGAGCTGGACACTTCAACAGAACTTTTACATTGGATGGTGCCCCTTGAATAGCTATATACACAGAAGGGTAAGCGCAAACCAAAATATATAAAGCACATGCAGAAGTTTAAGAATCAGCTGTTGAAGACAACATTAAGAACTTGGAATTTCAACTCATATGTTTATCCATAAACCAAGAACTTGGAATTCAATTTTAAGGAAGCCTCATGGCCTAAACAAACCATAAATATATTGATTTATGATGAACCACATTGTCTTCACCAGCTGATTCCTAAACTTCTGCATGTGCTTTATATATTTGGTTTTATACTTACCATTCTGTATATAGCAAGTTAAAGGACACCATTACTTTAAATTATTAATATGTAATAGTCAAATGATATCATGGTCTTAAAAGCAAAATATTTGTGGGTTGGAATTGGGGAGGAGACCAAGTTCCATTTCGTCAGTTGGAACAAAGTTTGCTCTCCAATTTCTAATGGTTAATTAGAGGTTTGTAATTTGAGGATGTTTAACAAAGCTCTTCTTGGGAAATGGTTGTGGAGGTACCACCTGTAAAGGGACTCTTTTTGGAGGGAGGTATTGACTTCAAGCATGGAAGTGCTTGGGGGTTGGTACTCTAAGGAGATTAGGGCGCGCGTATGGAGTGGGTTTATGGGAAAAATATTAGAAAGGGCTGGTATAGTTTTGTTAGTCATGTTTGTTTTGCAGTTGGAGAGGGATCTAGAATGATTTTGGCATGATACTTGGTGTGGTGATTCACTTTCAAGGTGGCATTTCATTCCCTTGATCATTTAGCTCTTGATCAGGAGACCTAAATGTTGGACCTTTTGGTCAATACCAATGGTTCTTATCAGTGGAACATTCAGCTTACTAGAGATGCCTATGATCGGGAAATTGGAACTTTTTCTGAGTTTTTCAGGTCCTTGTATGCTGTGAGTATTGGCTGTTTTGAGATGGATAGGATGATTTGGAAGCCTAATGGGAGCAAGAAGTTCACTGTTCAATCTTTTTATGAGGTCTTGACTTCCCAGAGGCATACTTCTTTTCCACGGAAGTGTATTTGGAAGGGTAAGGTGCCTTCCAAAGTTGCTTTCTATATTTGGACTGCCTCTCTTGGTAAAATCTTGAGTGTGGACAATCTGAGAAAGTGTGTTCTTATTGTCATGGATCGATGCTACAGGTATAAGAAGAATGGTGAATCTGTGGATCATTTATTATTGCATTGTGAGCTGGCTAGGGCGCTTTGGGATGAGATTTTCAGTAGATCAGGTATTGCATGGGTGATGCCAGGGAGGGTGGTGGATCTCCTAGCGTGTTGGAATGGGTCTTCAAGGTTGCCTCCTGGTTGCCACGGTTTGGAGAATGATTCCTTTGCATCTTATGTGGTGTATTTCACTGGAAAGGAATTATAGATGCTTTGAAGATAGGAAGCGCACTTTGGAGAAACTTCAACGGCTTTTTGTGCACACATTATTGCTTTGGTTTTCTGCTATTGTACTTGATGGAACTAGTGCTCATGATTTACTTGTTTCTTTTTCTGGTTCATAGAATGTTGTAGGTGTTTTCTTTTGTACACTCCTTGTGTACTTGGGCAACACCTATTTGATTCTCATTAATAAAGTTATTTTTACCTATAAAAAACAGCAAAAGAAGTTTAGCATCTCCCTTTAAAATAACAAGACGCCATCAATAAGCAAATTTAAGCAGTACATATCAACATACCGAGGAAAGAACATTCTACAGAACTTATGCACACTACCTACACAGGCAAAATAACCAGAAGGCTCCAAACAGAACATATCCAATAGATTAGAAAAATCATCCTTAAATTTACTTTGGTAAATTCTGAAAATATTGAAGTGAACCAATTGAAGTATCACTTTTCACATACCTGGCTCTGTAGCAAGATACCACACTTCCTTAACAGAATGAATTATTCTCTCTTGAGGAGCATGCAAAACAATAGTTACAGAACCAACCACACAGAGAGCACATCCGAGCATGCCAAAAATATGCAGTTTCTCCTCCAAAATAAAATGAGCTAGCACTGCACTGAATGGTGATATTTTCTTAGTATTCTTTACAGCCATACGCAGACCTATGCATACACATACACAGTAGTAGGAAATATCTAGAGAATCAAGAGTTTCTCTTGAATGCACTAAACGAAACATAAAATAAGGCATACCTGAAGATAATACTTAAAGCTCCCAATGGAGTTACAAGAATTGCAGGAGCATACGCATAAGCAGCAAAATTTGCTATCTCACCTACAATCACTGTACAAGGTTTTTAACTCGTCATTTTTTTGATTGGTAGATAAGATTTTATTGATCATAAGAATAGGCAATAGCCCAAGTACGTGGGTCATATACAAGAGTAACGCTTAGGAGTGATGTTCTAGGTTTTTAACTCATCATTAAAATGTAGCAACAAAGATGAAATCATTTCCCCAAGCAAGAACTTATTGGATTTTGGAAGTCAAGTGTAAGAAAACCTTAATGCTGCTGATCATGGCACAGACATATAAATCCAGGCTGATGGCTTTTTGGTAGAAAGTCGCACTTTAGAAAGCAAACTAGAAACTCATGTCAAAAAATTATCCAAAGTATCCTAAGCAGATTATTTGATTATCAAAATTACCCAAATAGAAGTAGCCAAGCTGTTTCTATCTTCTATACTACTTGAGAGTCCAACTGATGTTTCTATTTGTAATATTTACTCTTTCCACCATAGAGTCCCTGCATTTTAGTGTAACATGCTGTACCTATGTTGTCAATCATTTTTTTTTTTTATGACGAGGTATCTAAGAACTTTCACTACCCTAGATAAGGCTCTGGTTCTCGACTAATCCCCGAAGTAAAAGACCTCTCCGCCAGCAAATTTGTCACCTTCACCGCAATGCCTTGCTCGCAAGGACCAGAGATCGGTCAGGAGCAACCCACCTGTAGGGTCTCCTTTCGATGCCTTCCTCGCTCAGATTGGGGTCTCTTGGGAGCCTTTTAACCTCCTGCTCAGGAGGGTCTCAATCTTTTTTTTTTTTATTGCTGACTATGATATCTAAAGCGCAGATTAGCCAGATCTTTCAGTTACCCTAAAACTTCTCATTAGTAATGTTACTTAGCAAATATTAATGTGTGCAAAATCAATATCCAAAGTTTGAGTTAATCAAGACAGACCATTCTTCACAAAAAGAGGACTAAAATAAAATACCATTCACTAAATTGAAATCCTTCTCATTATACACACAGTCCACAGTTGATGACCAGTGACAAATCAGACAAACCACTCACAAAAATCAGTCTAACGCAACTCCAAACACTGACATCGCAAGCCTCTCTTCAAAACATTGAAACACAACAGGTTTATCACCAAGTCTGCTATGTCTTAGTATGCAGTCTCATTTGAGTTCTGATCATAATGGTGAGAAATCTGTTTTAGTCATCTCTTTTAGGAATCTCTCATTGTTTCCACTAGAAGACCCAGCAGCTGTGCCTGCCAAGGTGCTTGTGCGGGGTGACACTAGGAGTGGTTGCACCCATTTCAGTTGCAGTAAATGTTTGGTGGATTATTATAGGGATCTTTCTATTTGCCCGAACATCCATGGATCATCAATTCAAGAGCCAAGGAACATATTCCCAGTTTGTCGAATGGTTCCCCGGCAAAAATTACAAGGCATGAGCTCAACAATGCTCAATGATTCCATTTTCTTATCTTCCATTTCATAGGTTTCCTAATTTTCCCATCAGTTTTTTTCTCCATTTCCAAGATTACACAAAATCTTCAATGAGCTTTTACCCCCCATGTATTTTTCTTGATCTCAAGATGGGAAGATTGGTACAGGGCATCAAGTTGGTGGCCTGTATTTTCTTGATTATAAGCTTTCAGTAGTTCAAACTCTCACATCTTCATTATCATTGTTTAGAGTAGCACCGGCGTCTTAGTCAACCTTCCCTACATATCTTGAATCATCATATTATGAACCTTGTACAAGTTTCCTTGCTAGCTCATGAAAGCTAACAACTTGGTAAATATTATCGTTTTTCCAATCCTACTGCATTAATTATTTCCTATGTACGAGGACCAACCTATATTAAATAAAATAATCTCATATTTTAGGACATTTGTGGGTAACTGTTCTTGTATTACATGGTTTTTTTTTTACAAAGTAATGAGTTGAGCTTTTTTCGAATTCCATTTAAAAAAAAAAAAAAGGAAATAAACACTAATTTGAATGCCAAATTCAGATTTTGCACTGGACCCTACTAGTAAATATGAATCTACTTCCTTTGTTACTTAAATAATAAATGAATTAATGAATTTTTCAACAAACCTCATGTCTTCACACACCACAACAGTGGGGCTAAATTAAATTAAAAAAAAAAAAAATCCTTTATTATGTGACTTGAGTGATGTGGTTCCCAAATGGTTTTAGAGTGATGTGGTTCATATTGCTTGTAACCTTATTGGTTGCCTTTCTCAGTTCTAGTTAGTGTCTCTCCCCACTCTACTCTATTTCCTAAGGTGATAAGCTGAAGGCCAATTTATAGCCTATAGCTGCTATTTCTAGATAATCATTGAGATATTTGTTTTGTAATATAGTTTAAAACAGGAAATGATTGTTGTATGTTGCGATAATCAGAGCACTATACATCTGAATAAATATATAGTGTACGGGAGGAGAAAGCATATTCTTATATAAAAGGGTGATAACCCGTAAGTAGGGCTTTGGGTCAATTGGGTTTTGGCCGCCCAATGTAATTCTCCTCGCCAAGGAGTAGCCTAATCATTTTTGACATTAAAGGATGCTCAATGGAGTAATGCTTTGAGTGTATTTGGGGCTAGATCTCAATATATTTCACTACTATTGTACTTCATCTTCAATTTTTCCTTGTGTGTAGCTATAGGCCTTTATGACAAACCATCTAGTTATAGAGGCGTAGCTATCATCTCAAGCTTTTGAATGCAACAGCTAGAATTGTCTATGCTACGATATCTCATGACAAACTAAGATTTTAGATGACAAACATTTAAAGGACATAAAACGAAATAAATAAATGAAAATGTGGTGATAAGAAGAAACTAAATGACAACTACTTGAGATTACAGCATTATCTCTGTTCACCAATCAGCTTCATCTATTGGCATGCCGTTTATTATGTCGATGAGAAAGTTCCCTACCATAAAAATTACAAATATTCGGAATCCAATTTCATGAAGTGTTCAAACACAAATCCAATTTCATGAAGTGTTTAAACACAAAGCAAGAAAAAAAATACCGGAAAAAAAAAATGGAGAGAAATATCGAACAGAAAAGTGCGAGTGAAAATTGGAAGGCTGATCAAAATTGAAGTTTAAGAATTACTTACTAGTTACCATTCCAGCCCACCACAAAGGTTGATACAGATACGAATAACCTCCCGACCCTGATCATATTAGAGCCCAGCATTAAATAATAATCAGAAGACTAATCAACCGAAATCCATCATTTCTCGGGCAAAGAGTACTTATTCAATTGTCAACAAAATCGAGCATATAAGCCCACAAAACATAGAAAATTACACACATACCTGCGTACTCATGGATGTAGTATATATACGTTTCAATTCTATTTTTGGGTAACGTAAACATCAACATTACAAATAACTAATGAAACAGACAAAGAAAAACCAACAGAAGGGATAGTAAACCTGCTCTGGTTCCTGTATCCCCAGCTTTTTTAAGACCTTTCTTCTTGATGATATAGCTACAGCCAATAAAAATGCTTGATGAGACAGCCAGAACAAGTCCATGCACATTGTCAGATGATACCCCCATTGACCAGAAAAAAAATATATAGAGAAGAAAATATAATATTTTCCAATTCTTGCAGTGCCAAGAAATCCGGTCCAAGTCCCTGCATCCATCAAATCTGATATAAGCCAAACGTAGGTGCACATATGAATCTCAAAGATATTACTCTTTGAGCTCAACGCGTTGTATAGCATAAAAAGCGGAACTGTAAAAAGAAACGAGGAAAAGCATAACAAAAGAAGTTAAGAATGAAATAAAGAAGGAATAATCGAAACAATGCATTTGAAACCAGAACTGCACCTTCTTGGCACCCTGCAAAATGGGAATGGAGGTTAAAATCTCCCGTCCGTCATTTCAACAAATGACTGTAAGTATTTTGTTCGCTTTGAGATTGAATTCTGGGATGATTGTGTTGGATGAAGAAGTTTGATGGGTTTTGGGTTGCGTTTCACAGAGAGAGAGAGAGAGAGAGAGAGAGAGATAGCGCAAGAGTAGACGGAAAGTCCGTTGCATCAGCCTCTGTAGTCTCTCTAATCAGAAACGAATAGAAAACATAAAAACCAGAGTTTAAAAGAGCGTTTCCGCATCCCGCGTCCTCTCTTCAAAGCCTCATATTAAATTATTAATATTGCCACTGTCCTCTCTCCCCATTTTTACCCTTCTCTTTTTAATTACTTCCCACGGTATATATACGTGCAATTTAATTTCTTTTTTTTTTTTTCTCCATCCTCTCCCTCCCTATAAATTTTATTTTTTAAAATAAGATCTTCTGAAGATAATAAATATAAGATAAATACTTTTATTATAAAATTATTTTATAAAAATAAATTTATAAACCGACATCAGTTGATTAAGTACATCACATTATAAAATTATTTTTATTTTATAAAATTCTAATATATCACACAAAATCACGTTAATTTATAAATTTATTGTTGTGAAATTTTACTTTTCCAAATATAATATTATCAAATTTATAAGAATATTAATTATATGATTTTACAACAAAATAAATCGAGAATATATTTGACAGAGACAATGCATGCATGCATGCATAGAAATTAATGCAAAATTGCATGTATTCAGAAAAATATAAGCAAAACAAAATTTATTTGGATTATATGCCTTTTTAAACTCTATGCGTAGTAATTTTGCATATTTTTTATATAGTTTATTAATGTGATTGATTACATCATTTTTTTAATATAAAATAATTGTTTTAATCAATCACATCAATAGAATATATAAAAATGATTGTGTGTAACAGAATTTAAATAAAAATGAGTTTTAATATTGTTTAATAAATAATAATTTGATTATGATAATTTCGAAAAATATTCTATCTATAAGAGATTCGAAATTTGATTGCTATCGAAAAGTATGTATCTTTTTAATCTCTAATTTGGTACGAAAATGATTATTGACAATCATTCAAATTCAACTTAAAACATCTTATCAAAATCTAATTATCCACAAAAATAAAGGAAAATTAATTTTTTAAAAATTACCATAGAATCCACTTTTTAAAATATGAGATATTGGTTGCCTCCTTTGTAATTTAGGTGTTTTCAATGATGCTACATCGTTAAGACTTTTTATATAAAAGTTTTGTTACGTATAAGTAAATTTATGTATTAATCTGCGTATTAATACTGATTCTTTCATATTTAAATTTTAAATTAATATTATTTTTAATAAAATTTATTTTTTGACCAATCACATTACATTGGTGTATATATTAATACACAATTATGCTTGTAACTAATTTTTTTCTTTATATAATCATCTAATAATTGTTTTTGAAAAAATAATACAAAATTGAAATAATTAACACAAACACATGGGATATAGCTTTTGCATTTGTTGAAGACTCAAAAGTGTATTTTTTTTTAGAAGAGTTATAGCAGTAAAGAGATATTATAAAAATACATTTATATATTGATATAATTTTATATAATACGTTAGATATATTTTATAATATAAAATTATAATCTAACATGTCTCATCGAATTACATCAATTTGATCATTTTTGAATTTATTTATGTAAAATATTTTAATGACTATTTGGTTTTTAAAAAAGGCCACGTGGATGTCATTGTACTAACCAAGAAAACTCCTCACCTTCCTCAAAAAACAGAAAACTGCATTGTTAATATATTTATTTATTTAATATTGCCTATTTATGTGTCATGTGAATGACAATATCACTTCTTCCATCAAATTTCATGCATTATTAATTCAATTGGTTTTTAAATTCATTAATTTCACATTATCTCTCAAAATATACGAGCGTGTGTTTAATGGATTATATATTTGGAGCTTAAAGTATAAGAACAAAAATTATATATATGTTTCAAAAACTCATAATCCCAACATAAAATAAATGTAAAGAAAAGTGCACATGTTCATATTTGTAGTCGGTCCAAATAAAATAAAAATAACACCAAAATCAATAAAGTTTAAAAAAAAAAAAAAAGGATCATTTCCGCATATTCTAACCCTCCCAATTAGGGAAAAAGAAAATTTTCATTTACGTTTTTTTTTTTTTTTTTTAAGTCATAACTTGACTTATAATATTATTCATTAGAATGCTCTCTACAATCATTTTCCCTCAAAACTGAAGAAAACACTTGACTAGGACATTAATCCGGTAACCAAACTCTCTCATCTCCTATGTTTAAAGCTAACTTTGCAAGTGTATGAGCCACTGAATTAGCTTCTCTGTAGACAAAGTTAACTTTCCGTTCGTTTTCATTAAGCTTTCTTCTAGCATCTTCAATCAAAACTCCATACTCAGTGCATATTTCTTCTTTACCTATAACTGCTTGGACCAACATCTGAGCATCACCCTCTAAACATACTTGTGTCATGCCTAGCTCAATACAGAATGTCAGAACCCTCCTCATTGCTACAGTTTCTGCAATTGCTGGTTTTGAACAATCCTTGACAGTGTCACATAATGAGGCCAATACTTCCCCTTCTGCATTTCTTATAATCACACCAATACCTCCCATTTTTTCATTTGAATTCACAACAGCATCCCAATTTGCCTTCAAAATACTTCCTATTGGTTTCTTCCATCTAGTTTTTTGTCTTACTGAGATCTGCTACTGTAAATCAACCTGCAACTTGTTTTGAGCTGACCGGTACTCCAATAGCCTTTGTTTAGCAGAACAGTATAACTATCTTGGATTCTCAAATATGTCTTCAAAAATCAGAGAGTTTCTCCTGTGCCAAAGCCTCCTCATCACACATGCCACTAGTTCAATTTTCTCTGGCTTCAATTTTTCAGTGATATTTTGCCACAAAGTCATAAAATCAATGCCAACTATCAACATCTTCTGAATAGACTTTACAGTCTTAAACCAGACATTTGTTGCAACAGGGCACTTCCAAAGTACAGGAACTGTAGATTTTTCTTCTCTTATATGACATAAATTTGAATCAATGGCCTTCCTCTTCCGTAATTTATCCCTTGTTGGCAGAATTTCATTAGCAGCCTTCCACATAAAATGTTTTACAGCCCCAAGTCTCTTAAGGTTCCATTATAACTGCCAATCTACCTATTCTTCATGACAGCTCGATGACTCCCCCATTAACTATTCTTTCTCTTTTCAGTTCTACATGATAGGCATTTTTAACAGAAAAAATACATTTTTCACTTGTGCCACATATCTTTATGTCTTCAGCTACAGTCATATTTAATGGGATATTCCTTATAGCTTCTGCCTCTTCCATGCTGAATATCTCATTTACAAGGCTAACCTTCCATTGCCTTGTTTCTTCATCAATAAGTTCACACACCCTTGCCTCCTTGTTTAATACTTTCACTGAAGAATATATTCTGCTATGAGAATTCATTGGCAGCTATTTATCACCCCAAATTCTGATCCTTTTTCCATCACCTACCCTCCAAATCATCCCAGTTTTGAACAAATCCATTGCTGACAGCAAGCTTCTCCACAACTGAGATGGCCTAGCCCCTAATTTTGCTTTAGGTAACTGTGCATGCTTAAAGCACTTCTCTTTTAAGATAACTGTTACCAAAGATGAGGGGTTTTTTTATCGTCTCCAACACCGTTTGGCCAGTAGTGCCATGTTAAAACTGTTCCAATCTCCGAAGGCTAATCCACCATGTTTCTTTGATTCTCTCATCTTCTTTCAACTTCTCCAATGGATCTTTGAACCATTCTCGTTTAGACCCCATCAAAAGGTAAGGGGAAATGGGGTCCCCTTTCCTTAAACCCCTTGATGGTTTCAACTTCTCTCCATGCTTCCCATTCACCAACACAGAGTATGATACAGTCGTAACACACTCCATGACTAAGTTTATCCATTTTTCATCAAAACCAAGCTTTCTCATAATTGCGTCCAAGAGTCTCCACTCAATTCTATCATATGCTTTAGTCATGTCAAGTTTAAGAGTCATGCTGCCTCTCTTGCCCTTCTATCTGGTCTTCATTATGTGTAAAGTCTCGAATGCAAGTATGATGTTATCTGTGATTAGCCTTCCTGGAATAAAGGTACTTTGACAACAGCTTGAGATGATAGATGGTAGGATCTTCTTTAACCTGTTTTCTAGTACTTTCTTTAACCTGTTTGCTAGTATTTTTGAAATAATTTTGTAAAATACATTACACAAACTTATTGGTCTGAATTCATTAACAACAGTAGGGCATTTGATCTTAGGAATTAAGGCTAGATATGTAAAGTTAATAGTAACATCTAACTTCCCCCCCTTTTAAAAAACTTAAAATAGCTTGACATACCTCACCACCTACTACATTCCAATAGGTTTGACAAAAACAAGCTCCATAGCCATCAAGCCCTGGAGATTTAAGTGGTGACATCTGCTTCAAGGCTGCTTCTACCTCTGTTGATGTGAATTATTTTATCAAATCTTCATTCATGCTTACTGTTATTCTTGGTGCAACTGACTATAGACAGTCTTCAATACTTTCTGCTGAAGGGTCGGTAGACTAGAATATATCTCCAAAGCACATAGTGAAAGCTTCTAAAATATCTTGTTGATCTGTAAAACTTATACATTGTGCATCTGAGATCTTCTTAATCCAGTTTCTTTTCCGCCTTTGACTGGCACATACATGAAAAAACTTAATGTTCTTGTCCCCCATCCTGTACGAAGATTGCTTTGCCCTTTGCCTCCATTTTACATCTTCTTATTCAAGTAGTAGGCCTACTTGCCTTTGTAAATCTTTGATAATACCAGTATTATGATGGCCTTCTCTCATCTGTTCCCTTTTGAGCCTGCCATTAATAGCTTTACTATCCTCCTCTGTAGCTTTCTTCTTCATTGTATCCCATCGTGATAGAGCTCTTCTGCACCATTGTAGTTTTTTCTCAACCACTTTAAATTTGTCTAATACTGCAACATTTCTTTCCCAAGCCTCTTGTACCACTGCCCCTCCTTCCCCTCTAATGACCATTTTGCTTAATTTTTAAACAATCATTTTTTTCTCCCCCTTCCCAACCCCTCTTTACTGATGGATAACACAATTGGCTTGTGATAAGAACTTCAAGCTTGTAGAATTTCTACTTCAGCATGTTTAAATAATTCTGACCATTTAGAATTAACCACTATCCTGACTGGCCTCTCCTTTGTAAATGAATCATCTTAATATTTATTTCTCCATGTAAACTTATATCTTACCCATCCCAAATCAAATAAATTGTTTTTGACCAAAACTTTTCTGAACTCCTCCATTTGATTTCCTAGCCTTTGTCTTCCTCCCATCTTCATTTATGTTTTGTTTGGTTGTATAGATGGGATATGAAGAAAAACTTGTAAATAATAGTGAGATAATTTGTTAATAGTAGTAAAATAGTTTAAATTAAGATTTTATGGGATTTTAGAAAATAAGAGAAAAAATGATAAAGTTAAAAAAAGATTATAATATAATTTTTGTTTTGAAATTTGAAAAAGCTAAATTATTTTTTGTGTTTTGTTGAGAAGTTTGGAAAAGTTGTAATAATTATGACATCGTTTGGTTACACAAATGAGATGAGATGAAAGTTGAATAAAATATTGTTAAAATATAATTTTTGTTTTGAGATTTGAAAAAATTAAAATGTTCTTTGTATTTTATTTGAGAGTTTGATAAAGTTGTAGTAATTAGATGATATGAGATGTGATAGTTTGTTAAAAAAAATTAGGTCTAAGTCACGATGAAATGAAAAAAATTTAAAATTTAAAAATTTAAAATTGAAAAATATTTATATTTAAATAATATTTAGATATTGAGATGAGATACGATGAAATAAGAAGAGATGAGATAATTTCAAATATTTGTGAAACCAAATCAGACCTCTTATTTTTGTTTTTAAAAAGAATATTATTTTCCTCATTGTTTGTCATTATAGATGTGTAAGGAATATGCTTTATCGGAAACAGATGCAATATCCAGAATGAGGAGATATTTTGGAATATCTCTTTTCTGCTATTGAATTCAAAAACCACTTTAATCACAAAATTCTGTCATGATTATCTCTTTAAATTCTCAAACAACTCTATCCTATAATTTTTTTTTTTTAAATCAAAATTGAAAATGTTGGCACATCATCATTCCATATGTGTTCTGCCATGATTTATATAACAAGGGCAATAACGTAAAATTTTCAATAAAAATCTTCTAAAAAATCTATTTATTGTATTTTTATTATCATTTTCAATTTTTTTATATAATATTAAATAATAGGTTTATAAGTGAAACTTAATAAATAATTTTTAATTATTTAATATCATATAATAAGATAATAAAGAGAATCAAGATGATAGTAAAAGAGATAGTAAACTATTTCACAAAAAAAAAAACATCATCTCCCCCTCCTCCCAACCTTAAAAAATAAAAAAATAAAAACAAATGGCATGAAGTTGATCGTACAGGCAAAATGTCTCTCATCGCCCTAAGCTGTGAAGATGGGATGATACGTAGGATTTTCCAGTTAAAAGGGCTCATCATCTTCATAGAGAAGTATTGGGAAAGATCACAATAAGCAGGTGAGACTCTTCCGAGCGTGGTGCTCGTCGTCCATAAGAAGTGTTGATGTGAATTCGTGGGATTGAAATCCCTTAAATTCACAATTAAATTGAAAATTCATTTAAGAAAACCAATAATCAAATTAATAAGATATAGACTTGTTAAAATCTTGTTTTAAGAAATTAGATCTGATTAGAATGTCACAAAAGTTTTGCATTTGATAAGTTTTTAGTTCATTCAAGAACAAGTAGAGTAAAATTTTCTCTAAATAATCTTCATTCACGTTGGTTGCCCATAATGTAGTTTTTAGTTCATTCAAGAACAAGTAGAGAAAACTAAAATTCTCTCTGAATAATCTTCATTCACGTTGATTGCCCACAATATAGTTTTTAGTTCATTCAAGAACAAGTAGAGAAAACTAAAATTCTCTCTGAATAATCTTCATTCACGTTGGTTGCCCACAATGTGCGGCTACAAGTGTTTTAAAACTCTTCCCCCAAAAACCCCAAGGCCGAATATGTCCTTCATCAAAATAAGAGATATGGGTCGAACATCTTCAAGCTCAAACAACCTAGACTACACATTTTAATGAATTAAAATGCATCAGTATGTACATACATAGTGATAAGTAGTAAATAAATATAGAAAAAATAAAGAGAAAATAACACTTAGATTTAATTGATTCGACATAAAGTTTACGTCCACGAGGATTTTAGAGAAGGAGAGTCCACTATAATATGCTTATTTACAATCTATTATGGTCTCTCTTCCTCTCTCTGTACAATGGAAATCTTCTCGCTCATCTCCCTGTCGAGAGGTTGAAAAATTTGGAGCAATTGAAATTGAAGAAGACCCCTTCCCTAGAAGTGGTCTGGTCCCTTTGCTTTATCCTTTGCCCTTTGCCTATTTTACGTCCCAGATTATCTTTTTACGTCACATCTCCACTTTTTCTCCTCACACTCTTTTCCTTTCTCAGCCTTTATCCCTTCCGTCTCTTTTCTTCTTTCCTTTCTTTATCTTCTAGTAGAGGCCTTTTGATGGACTGGACTTGGTTATTTGGGTCTGAGATATTTTATCCCCTCCAATAAGTGAATTTATGCAAAAAAAACAAACTGCTGTGCATGTCCGGTGGCAAAAGACGTTAGGATGCTGTGTTGTAGGAAGATCCAGAAAATGAAAAATGAACTGTGAAGAATATGGGGAGCTTGTTAAGGCTATCATCCATGATAGAGTACTGGATCAAGAAGAGTTTGAGTTAATGCTTGTTACATCTGTGGCATTAGAAACAAACTAATGTATGAAGGGGATTTTACTCATCCATGCATGCCAAGTGATCATTGCCAGTGCCATAGAATCTTTATCTAAGAATCAACCAAAACCAGATTTTAGATGAGGATATCCATTAAGGTGGAAAGTGCCTCAGCCTGGATGATGATGAAAGATAACTGGAATGTGGCTATTGATAAGGCTACTGGGAAAACTGGAATTGGAGTTTTTGTCCCTGACCATGAAGGAGAAGTACAGCAAGCTACACTACAATAGCCCCAAGTTTTTCAAAGCAGATCCAGCCCCTGCTACAGTAATTTGTTCTTTTGCAGCTGCCAGCTGCCATGTTGTGTCATGACCTGGGAATACAAAAATTGACACTGGAAGGAGATGCTGTTCAACTTGTCTATGCACTAAAAGCAAACAGGAGCAAGTTTTAAGAATCATGGGCAATTGATGGAAGACATGTACAAAAAATACTTAGTTCTTTGCAGGTATGGGATCATGTACAGCATGAAAAAGGAATGATTAACAATGCCTGTATGATGTGGATGAAATTGAGACCATTCCACCATGTATTCAGCCTATTGTTTATGTTAAAAAACAAACTAAACAACTTTGCAGTTCATAATCCTCTAAACATTTTAGAGCTTAATCTTTATCTTTTTATTCATCCCATGTATGTAAAGCTTCCAGGATTTTATTTACTTTGCCTTGATATGTAATTCTATCAAGGTTGATGGTTAGAAGGTCCTCCTTTTTTTTAATCTTTCATATAAAATGTGATAGTTTTTCATAAGTTAAAAGCTGAAACTGCATAAACAAAGCTTTTAATTAGCATTGAAGTCTGTCATCCTCTTTTTTGATTTTTAAGAATTTCCATCCCATGTTCCAGCTGTCGACCCGGCTTTCTTGCAGTTTCAATATTTGTCTACTTTTTCATTGATGGAAGAATTAGAATCCAAGGAAGGAAAAGATAATGATGAAAAAATAAAAAGATTTACCAGTTCACATGCACCTCAGAACAGTATTTTATTGGTCTCTTCAGTTATGTTCCTGTGCTATATTTATTGTTTGGGAAGAATTAAGAAAAAGTAACAGTGAAGATACTGGATGAAAAACTTTCACAGTTGGGGGCAGGCTAGAGTTAAAAGAAAGGAAGGAAGTGGATCTAAAATTTAATGGCCAATAATGGGAATTATAAATATAAAACTCATTTTATATTTTTATTTTATTCTTTTTCTTTTAATTTTTATGTAACACGTGTCGAATGATAATTGATGCTCATGCAGCGGTTTGAATAATTTACAACCAATTTTTTTTTTTTTCGTATGGAGGGTCCAATTACATCGTTATTAAAACCACAGAGAATAAAAAAAAAATCAATTAAAAAATAATTAAACAACAATAAATAATAATAATAATAATAATTTTTACAGGTTAGAGTACTGCCGATGAAAAATATATATTTTTATTTAAAATTATAAATCAAAAGTAATCTTATTAAATTTAGCTAGTAGCTTCTGGAATATACTCTAAATTCGATTAGCTACAAAATTGAATAAAGAAAGATGCTGACTGTATTTAAAAAAAAAAAAAAACTTGTTTCAATACGTGTTAATTATTAATATATTAAAAATTATGAAAGTTAAAATTTAAAATTTAAATTTAAAAAAATTGATAAAATGAGTCTCATAAATAAAATTATAAATACATATAATACTAGTACTCTTGAATAAAATATTTCCAATTAAATAAATATTTGAAGTACAAAAAGATGTTAAAAAGTAAGCTTCTTTACATGTAATTATCATCGATTCAATACAATCAATATAATGAATACATGTACATGATATGATCTTACTTCTAGCATACGCAATCTACTTTGTTGGAACTTGTTTATCTAGACATCTTCATATATGTTGAAATAAAAATTTTATGTCCAATTATTTTTATGTATTTTTTTATGCATTTCATTTATGTGATTGGTTGCGTATTAAAAAAAATTGACATAGTTAATCACATCATTAGAGTGTACAGAAAGTAAGTAAAAATAACTGTATGTATCATTACTTATATTAAAAACTTTATCCCATATATAAGGGAGAGTTTGAGAAAAATAAAAATAAAAGATGAGCGAGAAGCTAACGAGACTGGAGGTCAAATGATACATCTAAAGTAACTCCTAAACCCTCTGAAAGTTCAAATACACTCCATATTTTATATTGACTTAAGCATTGGAGATGTCCCCACCACACCAAGCCCCACCTATCTTCTCGTTCTGAGTTACTGGAAGACTTGGCAAAGATACGAAACATGTTCGTAACAGTTGACATTATTTGTGGGATCTCCTACATCTCAATGTGCCTTTCATATGCCTATGACAACATGCTGCCAAGTAATACACGACCAAGAAACAACAACAAGAAGTGATCAAGTAGATAACATGATGGAGAATGACTCTTGAGGTGGTGAATCTCCAGCGGGAGAATGAGGCTATCAAGAAAAAAAAGTGTAGAGATGCTGCACCAAGCCATGCCAAAAGAAACAATGAACACTAACTTCAAATCTTCAACAACAAAGAGAAGACAAAGATACACCAAGATTTGCTTCACCTCATGGACAAATAAGAGGAGATGGCAAGGAAGATGGGCATATCCTCATTTGTTGACAATCTACTCGACAACACCAATCTGCCTTACAATGCTGAGATAATGATGGAACCACTCCCACCCAAGTTCAAAGTCCCACAAATTGAACTATACGATCTAAAGATCCAATCGAGCATTTGGAAACATTCAAAGCGCACACGACTCTTCATAGTTTCTCCAGAGAGATTGCGTGTCGGGCTTTCCCTTGATTCTAAAAGGGGTAGCAAGATGATGGTTTGGAACTTTGCAACTACGTTCCATAGACAGCAGCGTACCTTCTACCTATCAAATAGCAGGAGGACGAGAGCCTTAAAGCATACATCGTTGGGTTCAACAAAGAGTGCATGACCATTAATGACCAAGACAAAAAGATCACACTCGCAACACTCCTAGGAGGCACCGGCCTCGAAATCCATTTATGGTAGAATTGGCAAGAAGAACTCCGACCACACTGCAGAAGTTCATGGACAGGGCAAATAACTTCGTCAATACCGATGACACATTTAGGGCCTTAATTGCCCAATGAAGGTCCTAATTGGAGAAGAAATTGTCTTCTATACCTATCACCAAGTGGAAGGCATAGAACACGTAGAATGGAAGATTGTTATTCCCTAAAGAACAAGATAGAGACGATGAAGGAAAATGGAGAACTAGAGTGGGTAGTTCTAGTTCGCCAAAGCCCCAGCTAGGAACAATGCACCCTTAGGTGAGATCTGGACGATAGCCGGAGGATTTACCGGGGGTGGTCCTAAGTCTTTTCAGTAGAAGTGTGCATGCACAAAGGGTCAGATATAAAGAGGTATTCTCAACGGAAAGGCCCCTAAAGCAAGCAAGGGGCTAGAAGACAATCGCTATATCTTTTGGCAAGGAAGATTGTGAGGGAGTCCAATAACCTCACAACAACGCCGTGGTAATAAAATGTTGGTAGCAAACTATACTAGTAGGAGAATTCTAGTTGACTACAGCAGTTTGGCTGATATCCTTTTTTGTGATGCTTTTACAATTATGGAAATTGCCCCAGGCCAAACTATGCCCATACCACCGAAAGGGTTATCGGGAGATGCGGTTCAACCTGTGGGTGTCATAATGCTAATTGGGTCTACTAGAGTTGGGCCCTGCATAGCTGCTACCATGACCGACTTTCTGATGGTTAAGGCTCATTCCTTGGGCACCCAACCTTGAATAGCTTAAAGGCCCAAACCTCCACCTACCATTTGAAGGGCCCATATTCCATTCCAATTTCTACTAATACAATAATATAATAACGAATAATTTAAGATATTACAATAATACAAATGAATAACTTAGTAACTTAAAAGTTGTAACTAGTAATTCTAAATTATTACAATAGTACAAATTAATCTAAAACTATAACATATTAATCTAAAAATATTACAAATTAATATAAAAATATTACAAATTTTCCTATAATTTAAATGAATAATATAATTAAATAAGAAATTGTAGTAAGATTACAATTCCCTTATATCATTTGGCATTGACTTTGATATTGGGATTTAGGGGTAGTCACGATGGTGGGCAAGTGGGTGAGACCATAAAAGCTTAAAACAATTCAAGAAAAATAATTAAAATTACAAACATTATATAAATAGAAAAAATAATTAAGGGACAAATTATAATTAAGGTCCAATACACATCAAGTCATATTGTGGCCAATGTGGACTTAGCCCCATGTATTGCAGTTAGTCCTATAATAAATAAATTTAAAATTAATATTGGTTAAATGAATATAAATAAATTAAATAATAACAAAATATATTATAAACAAAAGCAAATCAATAAATTAAGAGCGATTACTGGATCTAAGCAAATCAATAAATCCACCCGCCTCCTCGTCGGCCTTTTCAAAGTCTATTACATCCAGAATATGAATTGACTTCCATTTTATCCAATTTTGAGTGCAAATCAATGCCTCCATTGTGGTAGGATATAATAAACTTCGGAGTGGATTTAATATGCGCCTCTTAGTGTTAAAGGCTGACTTTGAGACTACGGTACTAATATGGATGACCAAAATACTACAGGCTATATCGCCAAGGATGGGATATTTGAAGATATTGATTTTCCACCAAGATAAGATATCAAACCCCCACGTAAATGGGTGCAAATCTTATGCTAAGTATCTATCTAACTCTGACTGAGCCTCTAAAGGATGATAGACTAGGGGGTCCTTCTCCAACCTCTCACCTCACTTTAACCTATGCTTTTTTCCCATTCCGACTTTAGGAGAAAGTGGTGCGATAGGTGAAGGTGCCAGAATATTACCACATCTAAATGCAACAAACTCATCAAATAATCTAACAAAAGTTTTCCTAACCCTTGTCGCAATATCATCTACCCATGCCTTCTCGTTTGCCAGGCCATACACCATGTAAGACTGGGCTCCGACTTTGATGGAGTCGGAAAACCCAACTCTGAACTCTGACTTTGACTTTTGTCGAAGTCGAAATTGGGCTCTAACTCAGACTCCAATCAGGAGTGGAATCCGACTCTGATCAGGGTTTTCGGAGTTAAAGTTGGAGCATTGGAACATCAATGCCACACACACACAGAGGCTCTATTGGCTGCCAACGTCGAACAATGGTATATATGTATTCCTCCAGTGCATTTCTTCCTTAAGATGCTCCACAGAAACATGTAAAAGGAAATGGGACTGAGAAGTGAGAAAAGAGTAGAGACTCGATGGTAAAGGAACAATGGTCTAATTATATATATGTGCCCTGTTATCACTATATTCAAATTAGCCGTGATGTAAAGGAACAACACTCAAGATCGGATCTCAAAACAAACATTTACCATACTTAAACCAAAAGTAATAAAAAAAATGAATAAAATTGAAAAAGACAAAAGTTGAGTCTATGACAATATATGAAAAGTGAAAAGTTGAAAACTCAAAAAGACTAACATCAGTGACTTAGTCCATCACTCCTCACGAAGTCCTAGAACAAAAATTAATAAAAAAAACTCAAAAAAGCAAAAAATTGACACTAATTTTATTCGTTTGAAAAATAAAACTGTACAAGACTATCTACCATCTACAGCTCTCACTAGTCTCTACAGCACTCCATGGAAGAAAAATAGAAAAAATTCAAAAAAAGTAAAGGATGGTGACTTAAATATTGAACCCAAACGTAAACATAAAGCAACAAAGACTCTCTGTCAAAAAGACAGAAGATAGCAGATTGATAGTGACAGAACAAACATAGGGACAGAGGTACTGAGATGGGTAAAAAAAACTACACTAAAAGTAATATGAATTTCTCTTTTTTTGGAGAAGCACTAAAAAAGGTAGCAGAATTTTATTTTTTTGTTCTTTAAGTCGAAGTTCGAAGCTTGAGCTCTAAACTCCGACTAGTGGACTCGGATTCTGAATTTCAAAAACTCATTGAAGCCTTATCGAAATTCGGTCGGAGTCGAAATTTCAGAATTTTTTCCAACCGCTAACACCATGCCATCAATTTTGTACTAGGAGTTAAGAACAATAGCACATATAGGAAAATATTCATCCTACTCAAGTATTTCACTCTTGTACATTTTATCTAATTCTTTTTTTACCTTATATATTTACAGACAAAAATCATTGGATGTAGGGTATAAAGAACCAGAAATCCTAGTTGTGACCTTATAGAAATGCCTAAAAAAGTCTACAAAAATCCCAACTACATCCCAATCATCATCAATAGGCTTGCTCGATCCCCCCTCACCCTTAAAATATTTCACATGTTGAATGTTTTCGTCACCCATTAACCAAATGTCTTTTTATACTCTTGGGCCGTTTCCAACATTAAGAAAGTTGAGTTCCATATTGTAGGAACATCAAAACAAAGGCCCTTTTGTATTCAATACTCGCAGCCCTCATAACAATCTTGTTTTTAACAAACCGAGCAGGTGAAGATCTCACAAACTTCACTACACTTCTAACCATTGCAATCGAATAATGTAGATCTTTCAAACCAATAGTCACAATAAAATTTAGAATATGTGCAAGACGTTTCCAACATTAAGAAAGTTGAGTTCCATATTGTAGGAACATCAAAACAAATGCCCTTTTGTATTCAATACTCGCAGCCCTCATAACAATCTTGTTTTTAACAAACCAAGCAGGTGAAGATCTCACAAACTTAACTACACTTCTAACCATTGCAATCGAATAATGTAGATTTTTCAAACCAATGGTCACAATAAAATTTAGAATATGTGCAAGACGTCTCACATGAAAACACTCACCACCCATGATTGACATTATGGTCTCTCTAAGACAATTCTAAAGATGCCCCAAAGCGACATCATTAGAAGACTCATTTCCAACCATTACTAGCACAATATGCTCCAGCCCCCACTCTTTTATTACGGTCTCCAAGGCCCTCACAATGGTCTCACCCTTATGATAAAAGATTTGACAAAATGTGTCATCAAAGACATAATTAAAGTTTCTGACTAATGTTCATGTATCAGTAGTGAGGCAAACTCTTTGACCCACAAATTGGTTTTTCAACAAATCTTTTTGTGCACCGTAAAGTTTCATAATATCATTCTCCATCGTGTGGCAAGAAGAAAGGTTAAACCTAGTTTCCAAGTATTTAGAATATGCTCAAAACCCTTCACTCTCAACAAACTGAAACTGTAGCTCGTCCATTATGACGATACAAGCTAGGTGTCTCCTATACTCCATCGGATCATAATTTGTAAACCACTTCAACATCCCTTCCTCCCCCACTACTCTCTCATTCACCATTTTTAAGTTCAATCTCTAGTTGAGATTGACTCTTTTCATGAAAATATTTTAATATTAGACTTTCTTTGCATTGTTCTTTTAAGTAAGACTTTAATTGGGACGTATCATGTCTTCTATAGTGACATCTATATACTTTACCATAATAGTTACACTTAGCTTAGAGATTATTGGGGGTCACCACTCTCTATTTGATTAAGTGGGACCAAACAACTTAAACTTGTTTCTTACTTAGTTGGGGCATGGGTGTAGGGATAGAGATAATAATAGGGGTATGGGTAGGAGAACTAACACTAACGCTTGGATCTAACTTATTATCCATTTCTGTTGACTCACAAAACCTGACATGATGCAAAAATCACACAACAATTAAAATCAAACAATCATGAACATTACAACAATTTTGGGGTTTCAATGAATTAATATTGGGGTTTCAATATCAATGAATCAATATTGGGGTTTCAATGTCGAAATCCCAAATTGTTTTGGGGCTTCAATATCGAAACCTCATCTGTTTTGGGGATTTGAATTGAAAACCCTAACATAATTAAGGGTTTCAATCTTTGAAATCCTAAATTAATTTAGGATTCAATTGAAACCCTAAATTAAACATATAGGGGTTTCAATGTTTCAATATTGAAACTCTAAAACATATTAGGGTTTCAATATTGAAGCCCCTAATATAATTAAATGTTTTGGTTTGAAACACTAAATTAGTTTAGGGTTTCAATTCGAAATCCTAAATTTAAATACATTAAATTTTGACATAAAATTACAAATCACAATACTATCTTCCAAGTCTTCAAATCAATCCCATCCTTCATAACTAAAAAAAGGGCTTGGGAGTTGGGATACTTATAGAATGGCTGAGAAATTGACTAACTGAGAGAGAGCCTCGAAGATACAGCTAACTTCAGGTGGCAACAATGACGACGTGAAACTGAGTGTGAGAGAAAGGGTAGAGGCTAAAGGCTAGAGTTGAGAGATGAGAGTGAGATAGAGAGATTTGTTGGGGGGGGAGGGGGGAGCAGTTTTAGGGATTAAGTAAAATGACTTCGTTTTAATATAAATGTAAGTTTTTTTTTTTTTTTTAAAGATAAAGACATATATATGTAAAAATGGAGTAGGATAGGGGGAAACACGGGTGAAGGCTGGGCCTAGCCCACTTCTTGCACCTGCTCCTCCCTTCTCGCATTTGGTAGACAGGGCCACTGCCTCGCCTAAGTGAGGTTGGTGCGAGGTGGGGTGGGGCCCCGCTGCCTTTCCCCTCACTTGAGTGCATCAACCCTCGCCCTTTAAGCTGGGTGCATCAACCCTTGCCCTTTAAGTTGAGTGCCCTTGCACTTGCCCTAGTCAACTAAAAAGTGATGACACTCCATTGAGTACATCAACACTCGTCCCTTAAGCTGAGTGCCCTTGCACTCACACATGGCGACTAAAGGGTGATGACACTAGTTTGAGTGCATCAACCCTTGCCCCTTAAGTTAAGTGCCATTGCACTTGCCCATAGTGACTAAATCGCGATGACGCTCCCTTGTGTGCATTAACTCCTGTCCCCTCCTTAAGTTGAGTGCAAGGACACTCGCCCATGACAACTAAAGGGCAATGACACTCCCTTGTGTGCAACAACTCCAGCCCCTTAAACTGAGTTCCTTTGCACTCGCCCATGGCAACTAAATGATCGTAACACTCCCTTCAGTGCATCAAACCTAGCACATTAAGTTGAGTGTCCTTGAGCTCGCCCTAAACAATCAAAGGATGGTGACACTCCCTTGAGTGCATTAGCCCTCTCTAATGAAACATCATCTCTCAACCATTAGTGCAAGAAAATCTTAGGCACATATCACCACGGTTAATATCCAACCATTCACACAACCACAATTGTTCTCCAACAAATATCAAGATGCAAACACGCACGACAGATAAAGTTCAATCTAAAGTAAAAAGTGATCCAAACTTCAAATAAAAGAAGTGTAGCTGTCCACAACGTAATACAAGTACAAGAAAAATGATCGAGAATCATGGATTTAGAGCTAAAGGAGGAGGAAAGGCGTCGGGCATCACATCTCGACCCATGGAGTCAATGACTTGGTGAGTAGCATGGTTGGGATGAATGGAGTCAAGTGACCTCAAATCAGCACGATGATTCTTCAAAAAGTGTTTTTGTAGCTTATGCATTCCCAATTTGTAGCCCAACCCCCACACTCAGTCATAGACATCTTGGCCGCCATGAGCTGAGGAGAAAGATGAATGACTCTCTTTGGAAACTCAGCCTCCAAATGGCCAACTTTTTTGCTCAAAGGCAAAGGATTTCTTCCTACAAGTTTCCGTGATACGACTGAGTTGAATGAAGTTCTTGTTGTGATCTTTAAGGCCCCTATTCACTGCCTCAAACCAAGCCTCCATTTGAGCCATCTTGCCATAGACACAGTCAAGGGTCACACTAAGCTCTTGGTGAGCGTCCTCTGAATTGGCCACCATTCTAGCATACTCTAAGGAGAGTTCTTTAATTCCTCCTAGTCTTTCTCTAGGCATTGAAGCCTATCCAGCACTATAACGCGTTCATCCTACAAAACATGGCCTTGAAGTAGCACCCTAGCACTTTTTCCTTCGACTTCTCCAAGTCATGTCGAAGATCAACCACCGCATCCCAAAGGTCGGCAACGTCTTCTTCTATCATATGGGAGTAAAACTCCTAATGAGAGCATGCATCTGCCAACTTATTCCTTTTCGCCCTAGCTTTAGAAATAGCCTGGCGGACCTTTCAACATAGTGCGAAGAGAGTGAACCTCATCTTCTAGGTAAAGCTAGCTATAAAAACTTGAACTAGCAAGTTGGTTGACCCCTTGTTACATAAAAATAGTTTGTGTTATGAAAAGGAAAAACTGGTAACACATCAACTAAAACAAGGAAAGCTACCAAAGACAAAAAGCCCTTAATTGGTGTGCAGTATCCCGAATCAACTCCTCCACATGTCTGCTAGTCTGCAGAGTAGGCCCTGAAAAATGAGACCTAGAGGACTAAGTAATCTTAAAAATTTAAACTTCCCACCAACAAACGAAGGCCTAGAGCCACCTGCCAGCTCAAAACGGCAGGGTGGTGAGGCCATAAGAGATTGGGGCAGGAAGGCAGCACTGGTTGGGAGTAATGACTCGCCTTCCCCAAGTAGGTCATCTCCACCTTAGGGGGGGCTAGTCTGAAGCTCATTTTATTTTGGATTGGCGAGGGAAGGAATTGCCCTCCAATAGGGAAACCACTAAAAGGCAGAGTATGATTGTTAGACAAAGAGAATTTCTAGCCAAGATGAGAAATATTGAAAGGCAAGGAAGAAATTAAAACTCGGCCATCGCTAAGCTCCACACTTGAGGGATCATCTTGATATATGCCTTGAGAGTCAAACAGCAGAACAAGTGTCTCCCCTGCATTAGATTTGGAAGGGATGGATGCGTTGGAGTGTCACGACCACCTAGCTGACCTCTTACGTTTTAGCCAAGTTCCCTGAGGCCAAAGGCATGCCCTCCATAGTCTCAAAAGGCACCTCGAGAAGGGACTCATGGGGTCTTCAGGCACAGATTCCAAAAATGTGGAGTGTAGCACCACATGAATGGATAGGACTGACCAACCTTCCCTTGGGCACCTAATTCAAAAGATTCAGCCTTTGAAACTAAGGTAGGTCAATTTTAGCCTGCCTCAAAATCTCCTCCAAGCGATCACTTGTAGGCGAGAATGGGCGAGCTAATCCACCATCTCTTGGCTACGAAACATGCTATCGTTGGTCAACTGGTATTGTCGATCCATTGCCTCCGGGAATCAATGAAGCTTGCCCCTGGGCAGCAACTCCCAAGGGTATGAAAACACCCTTAAAGTTCGATTCACTGGAATTTTTATCCTCGCCAAGGACTGAATCAATGTCCAGGTAAGGTTTCTTCCCCTCTTGCTCTAGTGAAATTGAAGGGGCTCTTTTTTGCCCACGAGGGTTGGACGGAATGCTCAAAATGTTATGTCCAATAATGTGGTAACGACGGGGCATGAGCAAAAATCAGTCAATGTTCTACTGGGTAACAAAAGCATTGGTATAAACCACCTCAGAGTTCTATCCAACCCAAGAGGAAATTTGTTGAAGGTGGGTATCCTTCTGAACAAACAGAACCACATTGAACTCACGGTCTTCGGGACCTACATCCTCACTGTCTGGACTGGAAACTCTTGACGATAGCTTCTCCTATAGGATATTCCTAACCTGTGTCAGACACAAAGGAAAATTTCTTATGCCATTCCTTGAGGTGAGAATAGCTGGTCTCTAGGTGCGCCACCCTATAGTTAGTCCACAAATGGAAATTGCACAAATTCCCTTCGAGACATTGAACACCATGGGCATAAAGAAACTCTCGAGTGGTGAGGTCGGGTATTCCTCTCTAACAAGCTCCAAGACCTGACGCCACACAATGCATCACGACCTTAAAACCTTCCAAATGTTGGGGTGGAGTTGAGAGGGGCCCAAATAATCCATAACATCTAGAACCGAATGACAAAAAGGGAGTTGTAACCCCATTAGAAACATACTTATGAAATGGGTCACCTGTCCAATGAAACCTTCTGAATTGATAGCCCCATGATGGGCCCCAGGCACCTCTAGAAAAATGGAGTCAGGAACACCATACAAGTTCCTTATAAAATCCAAGTCTACCTATGAGTATGGGTGTAACCGGTTGGGTTCCATTTCGGAGAAGTTTTGGAACCAAATCAGTATATATCGATTTTGAAAGTTTAAGAACCGATATGGACCGATTAATCACCGAAACCGAAACGTTCAATTTTTCCAGTTTGGTTCGGTCCAATTCGGTTTTCCAGTTTACCATTTACACGTGTGATACTATATAAGTTTAATATTATAATTTTTTTAATACAAAACTTAATTGTGAGAATTTAGTATTTATTATTAACCATTACTAATTCATTAATGTTCAATTATAAAAGTATAATAAGGAGTGTCTAACTTATTAGTGAGATTAATAAACTTAAATAATAAGATTAGAATTTTATATTATATTAATTAGAAATTTAGTATATAATATATATAATAATATAAATTTATATAATAAAAAATTAAAAAATATATATAACCGATCCGGTTTGGTTTAAATCGGTTTTCAAAATACAAAAACTGGTACCAAACCGGTTTAAGATCGGTTTCAGTTTTTAAGAACCGGTATTGCACTGGACTGACTGCTTACAAACTGGACCGAACCCAATCCGGTCTGATGCAACTGGTTTTTCAGTTTTTTCTTATACCCTTACCTACAAGGTTGTGCCAGACCAACAGTAACTTTCAAAATCATATATATGATGAGAACTGGCACCACCAACCTTACTTAGGGACGTATGGAGGTGTGAAGATTGTGAACCATGGGAGTCGAAATTGGAGGCATTACAAGGAGCCATTAGCGGTGAAGAACAACAAAATTGGGAAGAAGTAGAACCAAACAGCAAAGACCTAGGGTTTGAGAGAAAACTCAGCGATAGGAAATAATAAGGATGTAAGGGGAATTGAAATGACAAGAAATAAAAAAATACAAAATGGAGAAAGAATTTAAAGGGTGTAGTGACAGTTGAAAGACTACCAATAATGTTAAGGAAACAACAGGTGTCATTGACAGGGGATATTGCAAGCAGATCCCGTGACGACTTGCAACCCGATCAGCACATGTCGGGTTTGGGCCCAACTTGACCTGTACATCCTGAATGCTTCAAACCGACCAGACTCAAGGAATTGAAAGAGATGCGTGTGTGTGTGTGTGAGAGAGAGAGAGAGAGAGAGAGAGAGAGAGAGAGAGAGAGAGAGAGAGAGAGAGAGAGAGAGCATAGGAGCTCAAACATATGAAAAAATATGTAAAGCAAATGAACAAGAGGCCAAAGCACTAAACAATGGAAGAATAAATAAAAGAATGAAAAAGGAAAAGCAAAAAAAAAGAGGAAAATACCTTCACAAATTAAAAATATTTACCCAGATAGCAAAACATGACAGTGAAGAAAAGTAAAAAGAAAAATACCCATAACAATCTTGTAAAACATGTTAAGGAGATTCATAACCATAAGCAAAACCAGGTTTCTTGCTAAGAGATGGTTTCAAAGGTTTGTGAAACCAAACCAGGTGTAAGTAGTCATCCCAAGTTTCCTGCTAGTTGTAGCCAACCAAAAGCCAAAGCATGGTTGCTCTCATCGGTTGAGTTAGTAACAAGAGACTGAATGGTAGGAATGACAATGGCAGTCCAATTCCATTTAAATCTGTGGAGACTGCTACCTAAGAAACCAAATTATCAAAGATGTTAGACTCTACAGCGGATGATATTAAAATACCTATAAGAAATCTTTAACAGAAATCGTAACTTTTCCTTAAAGACCCACAATTATGAGTAACTTGAATGCAAAAATTTGCATTTCCCCCATCTTAAATGTTATAGTTCTTTCCTCATCAGAACTAAGTTATCAACAGTTGGAAGAATATTTATAACATGTTTATTTGCATTTCTCCCATCTTAAATTTGCATTTCCTTTGCAACTGATGATCACAATATTGTTAGCAGTCGACCTAGAACAACATAAAGATGCCAATTTCACACTCTAACTATTTGAAAAAAAATCCAAAAAATAGCTCGCATTAGAGGATTATTCAAGATCTAATTGCTAGTTACTATAATCGACGCATTGAAGAAAAGAGAGAGTAAATGTCTGACACCCAGATATAAGAGCACGTCAAGGACTCTAAGATCCATAAATAAATAGAAAATAAAATCTGAATTATAGGATTAGATCTATAACAAAAAAGCAAAAACAAGGGCGGTTGGTTACATTTTCTGATGCAGCTAGTAGGATAAGCATAAGCAGCGCAACGACTCTTTTGAAAGTGGAAGCCTTTGTGTCCACACCGCACACACAACGTGTAGGTTTGTTCCTCCTCTTCCTAAAGCTCCCCATTCCTTTTCCCTATACGATTTTGTATTCACTATTAGACGTAAGCAATGTGGGAGCTAGGGCTCATACATGGGTTGCATGGTAGGAGATCATTCTGGAGTTTATGCTGCGATGACAATGACAAAATGAGAGAAGTGGGGGAAGGTCGGAGGCTAGGGTTTGATTTGAATGTAAAAATGTGTTTTTAAAAGTTGGGTTGCGAGTTTTGCCCAATATTTAATGGGTTGGATAAGGCTTAACCTGAAAGTTAATTCAACTCGATTTTATCAAACATATTGGGTTGAATCTCACGGATGGGTCGGGCTTGCGGTTTTTTTTGCACAGGCCTACTATGCGCTGCACGAAAGGGCTTGGAAGGTGGGACAACACATGCCATCCTAGATGTGGGATATGTGTCATTAGGAAAATGACCACAAATGAAGCCAAGCAGACGAATGGTCATTGAAATGATACAGAGTGAAGTTGAAATTCCCATCACACCCTTGTGATAAGAATTCGCAGAATATCTAGAGGGCCAAATAGTCCCTCGTAAAGAGTGAACCGAACCCATGACCCTATGTATAGGCCCAAGAAACAATAAGGATGTAAGGGAAATCGAAACAAAAAGAAATAAAAAATACAAAGGGAGAAATAATTTAAAGAGCACAACAATGGTTGAAAGACTGTCAACAAGTAAACAATAGGTGTCACTGATGGGGGATATTGTGAGCAGATCCCATGATACGTGCTGCATGAAAGGATGTGGAAGGTGAGACGAGAAATGCCATCCTAGACATGGGAATATGAGTGGTCAGGAAAAGGACCACAAACGAAGCAAAGCATGTGAAGGGTCATTGAAATTATGCAGAGCGAAGTTGAAATTCCCATCATACCCATGTTATAGGAATTCACAAGGTAATTGAAGGGCCGAATAGTCCCTCATAAAGAGTGGGCCAAACCCACAACCGTATAGGCCCAAGGACCAAAGGACAAAGGCCTGCGAAGTACAAATCAAAGGACCAACCTCCATAATGCACCAATATAGAATTCAAATCCAGCTGTCATTAACAGCTTTTTAATAATATAACGGGTAGATAATCTCTAGCGTGATATCCTCCCATGATACTCGCCCAGAAAATTAATTCCCCCCAACATAATGGATGAATTGGAGCCCTAATGAAATCTAGCAATGATTTGGAAATATTAAGTCAGAAGTTAAGCCTTTACTACTCAAATAAATAGAGGTCAAAGGATATGCCTGAGAAAACCTTTGAAATTTTAAATACTCTCCACACACTATATTGACTTAAGTATTGGAAGTGTCCCCCACCATACCAAGTCTAACTTATCTTCTTGTTACAGATTATTGAAAATAGTTGGCATTAAGTATTGGAAATGTCCCCCGCCATACCAAGTCCAACTTATCTTCTTGTTACAGATTATTGGAAATAGTTGGCAGAGATATAAATCATGTTTGTAACAAAGACTTTTATCCATAATTGAATAGTGTAGCACGTTGCATAGAAAATTTGCATTTTATCCCTAATTGAAGAATGCACCTTTTTTTAAATGCACTTTGCATTTACTTATTTGTACAAATAGTACTTCCAATGGGTATGAAGAAATTAAGGGTTCTTTTATTTTGCCGAATCAGTCGCTCAAGACCTTTGGTCTTTGTCCAGACTTAAAAAAGTAGAATCACTTCTTATAAACTCATTGATTATATCAAAGATTACTAGTCACTTTATATTTATATGTATTTTACATAATGGATTGAGAGTGTTTATACATTCCCTGAACCCTTTTCTTGAAGTTTGTTTAATTATTAACAAATCATATTTAAATTTATTATCTTTGATCATATTTATTAATATAATTTATTTTTAAATCTCTTCTTTATGATATTTTAAAATTATTGTCCAGATATTAGAGTTTAAAGCCAAAAAAATATAGAATTGGAAGACTGAATAATGAATTCAAAAATAATAAATTTATAACTATTTTTCTTTACAATTATTTGAAGTCACTATTTCAAACGAATGAGAGTTAGATAAAATTGAAATTATTTAATAAAATTGTACAATTATCTTGGTTGGTTGTGAAATGAGTTGTAAATATATGTTATTGTTATTTGAGTTTTACCCTGATTTTGCATTTTGGATTGAAAATCTGTTTTATTATAAATGACTAAGTAGTTGTGAATGGATTGTCTTGGTATGGCTAGGGCTGCAAATAAACAAAACTATTCGACAAATGACTCGAGATGGGTTTGATTTGTTTTTTAATTGAGTTGTTAATGAATATAAAATTATGATTGATTATTAAATAATATAACTTATATAAAACTTGGCTTGACTCGTATAAATTCAAATAACTTTATATTTATTATTTTTTACAGTACTGTCTCTATATTTTCAAGGAATATTTTAAATATGTGCTATATTTTCAAGGAATATTTTAAATATCACATATTCAACTCACTTCTATCTCACTTGATTGGTGTCATTGCCTATCAACTTTTGACTTTATTTATTTAAAAAAAAAGAAATAAATGATAGTACAAGGGTGATGAAAAAGTGCCACATTTTATATATGAATAATTCTTATTGCAGTCCACATGTGTGGACTGCTTTGCAGGCTGGAGCGTTTCATTAGATGAAAAGAAACGGAGCATTTCAAGACATGCAAATCACCCGTCTCTATGAGTGAAAAATCTCTTTGCTAGTGAAAAATCCCTTGAAGGAGTAGAAGAACTTACCCTCATCCTCGCCCCATTGCCGTCGCTTCGGTATTTATCTAAACCCAGATGGAAAAACCTCGATTTCTTCATCCTCATCATCGTCCCTCCCCATTGCCTCCTTCTCTGAAATCTTCATCTTCTTGACCTTCTTCGGTCACCCCACTTACTGATTCTCATTTTTCCTGCAATCAGTGACACTTTTTCTCTTTTGGACATTGATCATTCTCGTCATTTTCCGTGAATACACAGACCATTTGCTTATAAATGAAGGTTTTGTATTCTTATAGCTGGAATTTCGTTTGTGTATGATTTGTTAGGTGCATTGACAATCTTTTGTGTAGGTTCTTCCTTTTATTTATCAGTCAACACTTTGGCGTTCTTCGTCAAGTTTTGTTATGATCATCATGATTAGTTTTCAAGGCACTTGGGTGTTATAAAGCAGATTGTCTTTGTACACCGATGTATTTAGTTTAAAAGGGTGCAAAAAAATGTCGATATCATCGGCTTAGGGGAATGCTGATATGCAATGTGATATTCAGGAGGATAGGTTAAGGGGTGTTGCTCTGATGAATTTTCTCTCTGATTTCACATTTTCTTTTCTGTTAATTTAATTGATTTATAGCCGAATCCCTTTTTCATATTTTTCTGGGCATTTTATCATGTTTGGTTCTGGAAAATTTGTATTGGGTTTTGGAAAAAAATAAGAACTTCAAACAACCAAAATAGAATTAAAGAGAAACGAGTGAGGTAGAGCTAGAGAGCAAAATGCTTAAGGAAAATGTTAAAAAAACAAATAGCATATTCCGTTGATGGTGGAGGAGATTGGGTTGTGGTGGTCGACATTAGGCTAGAAATTTGGTTGGGGGGCACCCGACAGTATTGCTTCAGAAGAGAAATATTCTATTTGCAGTCTACAAATATAGACTGCAATGCAAACCACTAATGAAACGGCCTTAGAAATGCTGCGTCCAACTCTACCTTATGCATTTCACCAGCAATCTCTACATCCCTTTTAGCAGAGCAGCTCTCATGTTGGCCCTCACCCTCGTTCCTGTCCCATCGCAGTTGTCGTTGCCATCGTCGTTCAACTATACATCCATGCTACTCTCCACCTACACTCCCAAACCCCCCAAATTCCTAACCCTCGAAGAAGTTCGCTGGGACCATCGGTGACTTTGCCCTCTTGGGTTATGCTCTTCTCTTTTTTCTTTGCACCATCTTGCTTCTTCATCTTTATTTTCAGTTGAAGTTTCTCGAGCTGAATATTTGTAGATTTAAACATAATAAAAATAAAAAATAACGAAAATCTTGATAATTTGGATTATGACTTCTGCGTTATGATGGATTTTGTTATGGAATCTTTTTCTTTTATTTTTGTTATATTAGTCTATTTAATTAACTAGGAAGTAACTTAATTAGTCTATTTAAAACTTCCAGATGGGAAAGAGAATATAAAGTGGTGATTAAGTTTGTTTCGAGGGCATATATGCATCATTTGGGGTAGTTTCTAGCTGGCAAGAGTGCAGATGCTTCACAGGAAGCACTTCAAATTCTTGACATAGTATTAAGCTTTCAACAAAGAGGTATAATTTCTCAATGTGTGTTATCTCGCTAGGTTTTATATATGACAGATGACCCTTGGGCCATTGGTTCTTATTACCTTACAAAGCTTACATTTTGTAAAGGTATTGCCCAATAGGGAGATCATTCTTTTCACCAGATGTTTGAATGCCACAAGAGCTCGGTGGCTGGAATCATAGTGTGGTTTTACCAGAGTATAAGGCCTACCCAGATGGGTCTGTCCTTAAATATTAGTAGGAAAAAATCTAGTTGCAAGTACAAGTGTGTACTAATATGTGCACCAATTTAATGTGATTAGTCAAAAAGTAGATTTTATTGAAAACTGTGCTAATTTAAATTTTAAATATGAATGAATCAATATTGGTATGCAGATTAGTACGCGACTTTACTTGTACATAACAAAACTTCATTAGTAATTCTATGAATTTTCTAATGGACATCGCTTGAGATTTTTTCAATGGCAATGGAACTGACGAGAGGATGATTGTGTCCTTGGGAGAACCATCGATGACTTTGTAGCTAACATAGTTCTTGAGCACGCAATAGTCTTGAGGATGCAGGAGTCTTGAGGAATGTCACTGCAGATTAAGCACGCAGGGAGCAGAAGAAGACTGATTTAAGGGTGTTTAGCTCATGTCATTTATAAAGTAAGGGTCTTTTTGTCTATTTCTAAGTTGGACTGCAAAGGAGTCCAAAATATTGGACTTTACCTAGTATCACTCATTGCAAAATACTTATGTTTTTGTTTGGCTTTAGGTTATAGAAGGAGGGATAAAGTAGTCATTTTTAGCCTAAAAATAGGGATAATCTAGTCATTTTATATGTTAGGACTGCGATACAGTCCTATTAAGAGGACTGTATATATTAAGATGAAAGTAAAATAAGAACGTAGTATATAGCATTATTCTATTTACAATGAGAATATTTTTAATATTTAGAGAGTTTTGAGTAAATCATGTTCCTAATAAGAATTATGTTACTTAAATCTTCATAAATATAATTATTAATATATGCATGTATAAACTTTGCAAAGATATTAACAAAAAATCAATTTTTATTTATTAAAAGTTGTAGATAAAGTCATAAAATACAATGTAAATAATCTATTTTATTAAAACCAAATAACTTATGATCAATTTTGAACTCACTCAAATATTAAAGCCGTTCACGAGTGTAAAACTCAACGTAATAAAAAGTTTGAGCTTGATTGAGTGTACTAGTCATGCACACTATAAATAATATTAGAAAAAAAAAAAATTGGTCGGTTTTATATGTGTAGGCTCCTTTTTATGTTCTTTTGTTTTAAATTTTCTTCTTTCTCCGTCCGTTCAAAACACATCGCAATACCATCCCCAAACCTAACCTAATCGCTACCATCGACCGAGCCCAAAGCAAACTTCGCCGTCAGAGTCCAGAAGAAGTACCTTTTCTTCGTATCATAATATTCTCTGCGTTGTCTCTCTCCCTGCAAATTATCGACGGATTCCAAACGTAATTCGTTAGCCCCTGTTTGGTTGCCGAGCAAATCCTAGAAACCGCCCAAAAGAAATTGCGACCCCGTTCTCTTTTTCTTCTTTGATTTGATAAAATAATCCCGAATTATCTTGTCAATTATTCTTCTACTTATTTCTTCTAAACTTAAGGTTGAAAATCTTATTCCTTTTATCTTTCTCGAATTGTTGGGCAACCAAGCAGGTAAATTTTCAAGGTAGGTTTTCTATACCTCCTTTAAAACCCGAATTCACGTATCGGATCTGATATAGTTCTGATTTTGTGCTTTGATCCTGAGCAGTTTATTCTTTGTTGTTGGTCTAGTTTAGGATTCTGGACGGCTTTGATTCGAAGAACGGTATCAATTAGGGCTTTCGTTTGGTGATTAACTATATCAGCGTTTTTGCATTCTTGGTATTGAGGAGTCTTGGGTTTTTTGTGAGTTCCAGTAGGTTGTGAGCATTACAGTTTGATGGCCGACCGGAATTCTGTCGTTGCTAAGCCTATATGGATGAAGCAAGCCGAAGAGGCGAAGCTCAAGAGTGAGGCTGAGAAAGCCGCTGCTGCAAAAGCAGCTTTTGAAGCCACCTTCAAGGACGTAGAGAAAAATCGTGAAAAGGAATCGGCTTTATCAGACAGTGAATCGGAAGAATACGAGGATTTGGCGAACAAACCGATTGGGCCAGTGGACCCTTCAAAGTGCACAGCTGCTGGTACTGGCATAGCGGGCGGCACTGCATGTGCCCCATCTTCGTTTATGGTGGTAACGAAGGATGCGGATGGGAGGAAGGTGCCCAATGGGGGCGCGCAGATTAAGGTGAAGGTGTTGCCTGGAGTGGGTGTTGGAGGATCAGAGCAAGAAGGTATTGTGAAGGATATGAGTGATGGAACATATACAGTTACCTACGTGGTTCCGAAGAGGGGGAATTACATGGTGAATGTTGAGTGCAATGGGAAGCCCATCATGGGTAGTCCGTTCCCAGTATTTTTCAGTGCAGGTACTCAAGGTTCTGATTTTTCATATCTCTAGGTGAATAGTTATTTTGGATTCTGCATAATATGATTTTGTGGATTATTTTTAATGTTGTTGAGCAAACCAACTTTTATGATTTAAATATACATAATGCATCAGATAATGCATTGTTATTACCAGTTTATGAATTAGATGCACATATTTATTTATTTATCCTTTTAAGCGAGGAGCCGGTGGGTAAACTAACATTAGTTTGAAGGCAATAGATCCACTTATCACAGAAGACGGATTTTTCTTTTTGTGCGGAAGATAAAATTGAAATGATACTTTTCGTTTTTTTGATAGGTAAAAATGTGCTTGGGCAACGCTGATTTCATTCATTTTAATAAAGTTATTTTTACCTATAAAAAAACGAAAAGTCGCATTTCAATTTTATCTTCAGCACAAAAAGAAAACACATAGTTACATTCTAGGAACCTGAAAAAGAAGCATGAAAATCATGAACACTAGTTACATTTTAAGAAAATAATTGAAATGCTACTTAATAAATGGCTAAAATGCCAAAATGAGGAAAATCAATTGAGTCTTTAAGTTTCCAATGATGACATTACTCTATGCTTCATTAACTACATTCTTGATATGTTTCTGACGTATTTACCCAACACGTACATTATTTACTAGCACCTTCTAAGTGGCGACTTTTTTAAATGATTTGTTTTTATGCAGGTGCTAGTACTGGAGGACTACTAGGTTTGGCCCCTGCCTCCAATTTTCCAAATATGGTTAATCAAACCATGCCCAATATGCCAAATTATTCAGGATCTGTTTCAGGGGCTTTCCCAGGATTATTGGGAATGATTCCAGGTATTGTACCTGGTGCATCAGGGGGTGCTATTTTGCCTGGAATTGGTGCATCTTTGGGTGAAGTTTGTCGAGAGTACCTTAATGGTCGGTGTGCCAAAACTGACTGTAAGTTGAACCACCCACCTCACAATTTGCTAATGACTGCACTAGCTGCAACAACCACAATGGGGACTGTAAGTCAAGTTCCCATGGCACCGTCTGCAGCTGCAATGGCTGCTGCTCAAGCAATCGTTGCTGCCCAAGCCCTTCAAGCCCATGCAGCTCAGGTGCAAGCACAAGCTCAGTCAGCCAAAGAATCATCTGGTATTCTTATTTCATGTTAACTGGCTTTGCAGATTTAAATATGACTAGTTTCTTTCATCTCATGCTGCTTCTGCTTTACTCTAGTTTTGCTGTTTTTCTAACATCATCATTATTACTATTATATTGTTATTATCATTCATCATCTTCCGTCCTTTGAATATTTGTCTTCTTACCAGGTTCACCTGATAAAGCTGGGAAGGCTGATGCGCTGAAGAAGACACTTCAAGTTAGCAACCTTAGCCCACTTCTCACAGTGGAACAACTCAAACAACTTTTCAGCTTTTGCGGCACCGTTGTTGAATGTACCATCACTGATTCAAAGCATTTTGCTTATATAGAATACTCAAAACCTGAAGAAGCAACTGCAGCTTTGGCACTGAATAATATGGATGTTGGAGGTCGCCCTTTGAATGTTGAAATGGCAAAATCTCTTCCTCAAAAACCACCTCTTTTGAATTCTCCACTGGCTTCATCTTCTCTGCCTCTGATGATGCAGCAAGCTGTTGCCATGCAGCAGATGCAATTCCAGCAGGCTCTGCTTATGCAACAAACTATGACTGCACAGCAGGCAGCAAACCGAGCTGCAACAATGAAGTCTGCAACAGAGTTAGCTGCAGCCAGAGCTGCAGAAATAAGTAAGAAATTAAAACCTGATGGGCTTGGAGATGAAGAGAAGGAAGCAAACAGAAAATCCAGGTGTGTTGCATTTTCCTGATTTATTTGAGAATTATATCACTGGTTATATTTTGTATCAGTTGCCTTTGCTGTTGTCTGAATTTTAAATTGTGAAACTTATTAAGAAAAAAGAATCGTGCAACTACTCAAAGTGCTATGGCAAGTTCATGTGATGGTCATGAATTCAGTCGGCACATGAATTTTTTAAGCTTGTGATTTTCTAAACTTGGAAAACAATTGTGTTGGAATTATCACTCAAGTTTTTCAAGATGTGAAGTTTTTACCAAATATGGCTTTTTGCCCTTGTGGGTTTGAGGATTATGCTCTTTGAATGAGCAGTAGGAAAGCCTGGTTTTGTGTCTTCAGATAGCGAACATGATACTTCTGATTTGAGGTTTCCAATCTGATATTCCTCCATCTAATGGAGGAAACCATCTTTTAATAACTTCATTTGGTCAAAAATTGATCATACATAATTGATTGCACTTTAGTTGGTGTTCTTTATGGGGTTTTGTTTTAATTGGAACTAACTTTAATTTCAGGCAGATTTGTGAAAATGTTGCCTTGTATCATTTTGTATGTTCTTTGCCTATGTCAGCAAAACCATCTTTATGGTTTTGATATATATTCCATAGTGGATATTTTCACTCCAACCTGCTAGCCAGCAACAAATTTGATCTTACCACTTTTATGCTTGATCTATTATGTTTGTGGACTGGGTTAGGGTTGATAAGTCAAGTTTGGGTAGGAGAATTGGACTGATATTGTATGGATTGCTTTATATCCCAAACTGAAACTTTTTTTTTGGGGGGAGGGGGGGTATTTAAATAATTTTTTTATAATGGGTAATATGGTTGTTTAATGGTATTTTGGATGCTAATGAATGAAGTTTACTGGTCAAAAAGGGAAAAAAAAAATGAATGAAGTGAAGGATTGGGTTTGTAAATGAAATTTCTGTGTCTATGATTGAGAATATGACTTTAAGAGGTCTGTTCCAGGCTGTTGAATTGTGAGCCAGGTATGTGTAAGATCCAGGCTAAACATGGTTCTTAAATAGTAATTATTGATACTTATCTTGATAGTATTAGTGTTCCATGGATAATCTGCCTACTTCATCTGGACTTCTGTTTATTTCACGATTGTAGTAGAGTTGTTTGAACTGATTATAGCTTCAGAGGAACTAATCAAGCTAAAACTGTAATGGCTTATTTGGTTTAAATTTTTTTTCTTGTCATGTACAAAGTTTATAATTAATTGCAGTCCACACTTTATAGTTGATACTTAGGATTTTTTTTTTTAATTTTTTTTAATTTTTTTAAAAATCTCTCTAGGCAGGGCCCTGACCCACCCCTGCAAAGTAAACCCCAATCTCGTGCACTACACCCTTAGAAGTTTCCCTACACGGAACTAGTTAAATTGCTGGCTTTTTCACTAGGGGGTGTGGCCCCAAAGGATTTTTTGCACCTATAAGATGTTGAACCTTGGACCTTGAAAAGAGTGATACCACAAGACCCAGGCCTTCACCACTTGGGCCAACCCCTTGGGGGTTAGATACATAGGATTATTTATGGAGACGTATCTTTAGAGATTGTCAAAAGCTTTTGCCTTTTATTTGGTGTACAGAAAACCATAGGGTTGAGACCTTAAATCAGGTTTAGTTGTTAACTGAATTGGTTTTAGTGCTGAAAATTGAAAGGTAACAGTTAAGTTGATGAGTGTTAGCATTGAAAGGCGAACACTGAGCCAAGTCGTCAAATTCTGTTGAGCTATGGTTGAAAATGAGACTTCCAAAACTATGGACGCACGCTATCCTGAGCTTCTAAATGATGAAATTCACCTACAAGATGACGAACTCTAGTTTTAAACCTAATCAGGATGGTAAGATACTTAACTACTTATTTAAGTTACCATAGAAGGTTCTTATCTCCTCATTATAAACAGGCAGCTCAATATAGAATGATGTCAGCCTCTTTGAACAGGCAGCTCTTTTTTGGTTTCTCAGTGGGACAAGAAAAAATGACAAGTTGATCATGTGCTTTTTTTTATTTTTTTATTTTGTTGATAATACACTGATTTTTAGGATTATATTCATCACTTGCACATTTATTTCTTTGCTTCGAAGCTGTGTTTGGGTTGAAACTCAATTTGGGCAAATCATATTAGCATGGATGGTAGCAGCGAACAACATTGGCCTTTTGGCATATGTTCTTAGATGTCATCTCTACCCATGAAGTATTTGGATCTCTTGTTGGGAGCACCATTTAATGCAAAGTCCATTTGGGGTGGCATAATAGAAAAGACAGAATGTTACTTAGCTGGGTGGAAGTGTCTACTTATCCATAGGTGGGGGAGGCTTACTCTGATCAAGGATGCCCATCCTAACCTTCCTACTTATTTTTTATATCTATTTTCTACCCTTGTTGGTGTAGTGCAACGGCCTGAGAAACTTGAAAGGGATTTCGTGTGGGTAGGAGTTGACAATGAATCCAAATTCCAGATTTGTTCACCAATTTCATTAGGTGGTCTGGGAATTAAGAATATGTTTATATTTAACAAAGTCTTTTTGGGTAAATGGTTATGGTGATATGGTATGGAGTGATAGGTTTTATTGCAGACAGTGGTGGGATTAAAATATGGTAGCATTGGGGGTAGGTGGTGTTCAAGTGAGGTCGGTAAAGTCTTATGGGGTCGGTGGTGTGGAAGAACATAAGGAGAAGTGGGGGGGATTTGCCTCGATTTCATTAGATATATGGTGGGTGACAGGCATGAAGATAGATTTTGGTATGATGTGTGGTGCCGGAACCAACCCTCAAATAGTAGACATAATTCAATGCGCACGAGGAGTGTATTGTGTTTGCATAAATTTGCATAGATTGTTAAAATGATACACAACACGATAGTTCTCTTAGCCAGATGGATGCAATGCTTTACTCTAGTATGATTGCTCAGTTGGACCTATTCACCCCCTGTTGGTCTAGTTCCATTAGATTCACAAATTTTTCACTAATAGAAGAATACAAATAGAAAAAACTTTCTTGACATCAGACTTTGATTACTTGGATCAACTTCTATGACTAGAACACATCACCATCTTCGAAGATAAGTATGATATGATTATATATTTTTACATGCATTTTGATCTGAAAAGACGTTGAACTAATTACACTCCAATTTTCAGATCACCATCAATCTCTCGTGCGAAGTCAAGGTCTAAGTCAAGGTCACCAGTCAATTTTCAACGAAGGCGCAGGTCTCGTTCTTACTCACCTCCATCCCGCCACCCAAGGGATCATAGATCCAGATCGCCAGTGCGATCTCGCCATCATTCCAGCTATGAAAATGAACGGCGGTCCCATAGAGACATTCGGGATGGTGGTGACAGAACTAGAACGCGAGATTTAGGAAGATCACATCGGGATTCAGAAAGATCAGATCGTCATTCATCTTCTCTAAGGAGAAACAGGAGGAGTGTGAGCCCTCTAACGAGAAAATCATACCGAGCTGACTCGGTCTCACCAAAACGTTATCAAGAAAGTTCACTGCATAGAGCAAGGAAATCATCTCGTGCTCGTTCAAGATCCCCAACTCATCACAGAGGAGGTAGGTCATCTCCAAGAATTGACGATGAAAACAAATCAAGACACAGAAAACGCTCTAGGTCAAAATCGGTTGAAGGCAAGCATCAGTCTGATGACAAAATAGATGAGTCCCGAGATGAAAAATCGAAGTATAATGACCGAAGGCGGTCCAGGTCAGTATCTCCTGAAGGCAAGCATCATAGAAGCAGCAGGTCATCTCCAACTCCAAGAATTTTGGGGGAAAATAAATTCAGACATAGAGGGAGGTCCAGGTCAAAGTCTTTAGAAGGTAAGCCCCACTCCAACGAGAAATCCAACGAATCCAGGGATAAACCAAAACATAGTGATAGAAGGCGGTCTAGATCAAAGTCTCTGGAACGCAAGCACTACACTGACGGGAAAGCAGATGAAATAAAGGAAGAAAAATCTAGACATCGTGATAGAAGGCGGTCTAGATCAAGATCTGTGGAAGGAAAGCGGCACTCCAAGGAGAAAGCAGATGAAAGCAGGGACAGAAAATCAAAGCATCGTGATAGAAGACGGTCAAGGTCAGTCTCTGTGGAGGCTAGGCATCATAGAGGAGGTAGGTCATCTCCAAAAGATTTAGATGGTAGAAAACTAAAACACAGAAGGCATTCTAGGTCAAATTCTTCTGAAAGGAAGCATCACTCCTATGATAGAACAGATGAGAGGAGAGCTGAAAAGTCAAAGCAGCGTGAGAGATCACGGTCCAGATCAATATCAGCAGAACACAAGCATAATAGAGGTGGTAGTTCGTCCCCAATAAGCTTGGAGGAAAATAAAACAAAAGACACAAGGCAATCTACGCCAGAATCTGGAGAAGGGAACCTTCATTCACATGATGGAAGGGACGAAAACAGTGATGAAAATTTGAAGCATCATGAACATGCAGAAAAGGAACCAGATACCATTTTGAAGGACTTGACGAGCATGAATGATAATGGTCTGTTAATTTCAGCACGCGAGAATCGTAACTTGAAGGAAGCAATGAAAACTAGGGCAATGGAAGGTGACCAGTATCTGGAAAACACTCATTTGACAAATGTTAACAGTGAAGATGGTTCATTTTTTCGAGGTTGTAAAATCCCCTTGGTTGCTGAGGAGCTACTGGAAAATGGAGCATCTGATATTGAGCATCCAGAGCTAGGTACAGCTAGCAATTGCAATAAACATGAAGAAACGTTTATTTTTCGGTGTATGATAACTAAAATTAGCTTAAATCTGTTTCTTGTTTACAGGAATGGGAGATCAAAATAATTGTGAGAAGTCAATTCATGTTGAAAATATTGACAAAACTTGCTTAAGCCAGGATCACGTTGGAGATGAATCAGAGTTCATGATTGGAGGCAGGTCTTCAGTTTCCCAGATGCGGAAGGCTCAACAGAGAAGCTCCATCTCACCTGAGGAAGATATGTTTTCAAGTGATGCCAATGCAGAAGATAAAAACTAATGCTAAAAGTCTAACTGGAGGATGTGGTTGCTTTTAATTTGAGACTTTTTATGCTGAGGGATGGGTGCATTTTCTCGGATAACAGCTCAGTGCTTAGTGTTTCTTTTGGTGCCTGGAATTTTCTGCTGGCTGTTGGTTCTTCATAAATGCACTTTCTGTGTTTTGTTTATTGCTTGCAGGTCTTGTGGGATACTGGAATTACAGTTCTGAAGCTGGTCTTGCTGTGGTTTAAGTATTTCAAGAAGTGTCATGGTTTCATCCACAATCGGCCATGTGATGTTTGTAGCAAGCTTCTTTTACTACTTGATGTATGTTGGACTATCATTTCCATGACTGCATACTGAATTTATCAATTAAATTGTTTATGAAGGGATTATTGCCACTATGCAAATATCAGTGTTTGTCCTATATAAATTTTTCTTTTCTAGGAAATCAGAATCTGGACCCTAATGAAGTTTTACACTATATATAGGGAAGCATTTGTATTGCTATGGGGTCTTAATAAGTTGTTACATGACTTTTTATGTACTTGTCTGTTTTCCAACTCATTCCCTTGACTCAAGCTTGTCTTTTAGGTTTACATTTTATTTGGTAATCTCTGTTTGTTGACTGCCTGTTTTTTGTGAACATTAGTCTTTGATGTGGTTGACAATAGATCCACTTTCATATACATTTCATTGTGTGGTGGGACTGTAATTATTCAGAGCTCCTTTTTTTTTTTTTTTTTTTTTTTTTTTTTTTCCCTTTTTTGGCCTTTTTTCCTTTTGTGGGTTAGGATTGTATCCTGAAAAATGCAGGTATTCATGGTGATTTTTCATTGGAGCTTTCTGATATTCAATTTGGCAGGATTGATTTTCTCTGATATAAATAAAGGTATGCAATCGTCACCAATTTAGTATGTTCTATGGTGGTGAGCTTGTGTCATTAAGCTTCCATCCAAATTTTGAAAGTATTTCTGAGTGTTAATTAATATATATGGCATAAACGATCTTTATCTGATACTGTGCCAATGCTTTTTATCAATATATATTATAGACTTGGTGTCTTACTCCTTTCCCCCATCTTTCTCCTCTTTTTTTTCCTCCCACCTTTTTTTTTCTTTTTTTTTTTCTTTTTTTTTTTTTTTTTTTTTTTGTCTTCCTTCCCAAGAAATTTTCTTGGTTAGGTAAAGGTACTGTTAAGGTCCAGTGAAACCAGATGTTGCTGGGATGAATTGCTTCAAAATTCCAGTGTGTTGAGTATGATCAGATTTCCTGACTCAATTTTCACGTTACTTAAACTTATGGTGAAATGCGAGTGTTGATTTTTATCAGGTAATTTTCCATGAAACTGTTGGGTTGAGTTTCGTTCCTTTGAAAGCATAAAAAATAATTGTGGAAGCTTGTGTCTGTGCATGTGGTTATTTTATATGGATTGTAACTGTACCCTGCAGCGACTTAAACTGGGTGGACCATTGGAATTTTTCTGCTTGACCTTTTACCATACAAGTAAATCCAAATTCTATGTTCTAATGATTCTAATGAATATTTGTGCATGCATATACTTGTTGGAGCCAAAAATTTAGGATTGGTATTTTTTCTTATTGTTAAACGAAATTTTATCGAGGATGGGTATTTTTTCACGGCTTTACTATCATTTTGAATTCGTTTCTGGAATTCATTCGGGATGTGTTGGGGAGGGGGGCATGAGTGGATTTTAGCGCAAGTGTCTTCTTCAATGTCTGTTGATCTGAGTTCCTGTCATAGTAGTTTTTTCTGTCATGCGCAATCAACTCTGCATGTGGTCTTATCGATCAGAAAACCATGAGAAATAGTTTTTGGGACAAAAGGTTGATTTATAAAATATATATATATATATTTATTTCCAACTCCCTGTTCACAATTGGAACTAACTTTTGGTCGATGTAGTTGGTGCCTGAAACCAGCCCTGTGACCCTTTCTGTACCTTTTCCCCTCAATTTTGTTTTTAGGGTAAGCTATGGATATAGGATGGTTGAGAGATGCATACTTTGGGGCTCAACTCTGGAATGAGTTACGTGAAGTGGATGTGAAAAAGTTGCATCTGTCTGAGCTTCCGAGTTTTCATCTTTTCCCCTTGTTTCATTTCATTTTGATCTTATAATCAATCATACATACTTTCCATGGTATTGGGGAATTGCTACGAGAAAACAAGCATTAAGCTAAGGGGATTTAGCGTTGACTACCTGCTTTAATCTTGTTTATTTACTTTGTAGTTGATTATTCTTTTTTCCGTGCTTAATTAGGTTTATATATAGGATTGCAGGTAGTTGGTCTATTTTGTGAAATTATACGTTCTTACCATAGTTGTTTGCTTTTACGATACAATTCGTGCTTCTTCTTTTTTTTTTTTTTTTTTCCCAGAACTTGCCAAACACATCTTATAAGTGTGGATCAACTATAGAAGAGTTCCTAGTTTATCAATTTATTTTTATAGGTAAGTTCCTAGGTTATTCATGAGATGAATCTATCTGGTTAAATCCAGACCGTTGCTTTCAAGTTCAAGAGTGGGGATTTTGTCAAATTAGCACTTTAGTGTTTTGAAAATACAAATATTCATCATATTTAGCACATTGGATTTTAATTTCGAAGTTGAAAACTCTGATCTTGCGAAATTCTTATCATTTAATTTGAAAGTAACAGTTGAGAGAGCTGTTCTATCAAAGACTTACACATACCATAATTACTCGTAAGGATACGAGGATATGCTTCTTGTCTTTTCTTTCTTCCGTTTTGCCATTTGCCATTGATTTTAATTAAAAAAAAAAAAAAAAATTAAGCTGAAAGCCTTTGTTCTCAAAGAGTCGAGAATGAAACGTTGGGATGTTGTTGAAACCAAAACCCATGAGATCCAATTGTTAAAAATCAAGACCTTGAATGGGCAAGTTTGTATCTTCCTTTCGAACTTAAAAGGCCTTGTTCTCTTGTTAGGATTTATCTTTGTTTGTCTGACTATACACCTTTAGGTTGTAGGAGATCAGGAGATGTGATCGAAATTTCATTGGCAAGGGTACTTGTCTAAAACCTACGCTCTCTTCGGATAAAATAAATTAGCCAAAAATAAAGAAAAGATGGGACACCCTCATATGCCATTGATGTAGGTTGCTTGACATGCTTCAATCAGCCTTGTTTATTAAGAAAGTTTTGGAAGAAAGTGTAATAAAAGAGAGTTTATTACATGAACTCTCTTTATTTTCCCAAAAGTTTGGTTTGCAGGAAAATTTGAAGGAACGTAATTCGATTTTTCACACGATTAATACAAATCCAAGAAAATATGAACTTTCCCAAGATTGTGAATTCTGTTAAAAATTGCAAGATTGGAATTGGGCTGATATTTTTAAAAGAAAATAATTGGTCGTGGCCCCGAACACATGAAAATGCTGGGAAATGGTTAAATTTTCTTTTCTTTTCTAGTCAGTCAAACAGAATCTAAACGATTGTGGGTGGCGACTAATAATTAACTTGGATGATAAGGCATGTCAAGCAACTCTTGATGTGATAAATCCCAATGTTCTAAGTTTTTAAATGTAATAGCACTCCTAATGGTTCTTTTATTCTATCATTCAAAATATATTATTAAAATTCATTTTTTTTTAATTTATATATTGATTTTTATAATAGGTCATATATCACTTTATCTATTTTTTCTCTATATCATTTAAATATTATTTTTTTATTCATTTCAAATATTTCCTCTAATTACCATTAAATTTTTAATATCTTCATATCTTTTGATACTGAATATACAAAACTACACCGTTTAATTGTTTAAAGGATAAACCCAAAACTAAACCGCTTATTGAATATTAAACTACGTCGTTTTCCAGCCACGGCTAATTACATTACGAGCCCTACTTCTCTTCACTTTGCTTTTGTCTTTTCTTTCACCCGGTATCTTGCCTTTGCACGTAATTTACTCAAACTCTCTTCCTTGCCCCTCAAGGTAAAGGCTACTTAAACTGAACGATGTTTTTAGATATGTTGATGGTGGGAACCAGGGCTTTCGTTTAATGATATGGAAGCAACTCTTAAAGAAGTGCTAGAAGTGCTTTCGGTGATGGAATTGACGATGAACAGCTTCACTCCAAGGAAGATAGGGGGCTGAAATGAGATAGAATACTGGTAAACAAAAGCAGCGGGAAAAAACCGACCATAGGAGAGAGAAATAATTAAAAATGTTTTAGAAGTATGAACAATATTCTATACATCTAGAGAATTATTGCAATAAAATATAAAATAAAGATGAAAATACAAAACTCATAGGAAGGTACTTTTGACCCATTTTCATTATATTATACAGAAAACTGTATTTGACAAGAGGTTGTGCTCTACTTCCGACTCTCTGGAAAGGATGGATTAACAACGCTACACTGGAAGGATTGAATATGAAATTGGAGAAAAGATGGAAAGGTGGATTAATCTGTGATGTATGTAAGATCAACCCAAGCAATCAGTCAGTGATCCAACGTCTCAAACTCAAATATCTGGATAAAGTAAAATTAAAGCAAAGTTAAATCAGAAAAGTGAAGATAATCTTGGCAATTAGCATCATCAATTGGGAATATTTTTCTCGGGAAAGAGTTTTACAAATCTCTCTCTCTCTCTCTCTCTCTCTCTCTCTCTCTCTCTCTCTCATTTGGAGTGTGGAGAGTGCTGCCACATCATTTTGTGATAAGATTTTTGTGCCAATTTTTCTATGCATCATCATTTAAGTGTGAGATAATGAATATTCCATCGATTTTTTCTTATTTTCTTATTCTAAAATTAACGTCGTCTTTGTTTTCGCGTAAAGAAACACTTACAACTTATATTGTAATAATAATAAGAGCCCAACTACATACAGGCAGCTTGTGCACTCAAAATGTGTACAACTCTGACATCAGAATTATTTATTTTTCAAAAGAAAAATAACGAAAATGAAGAACAAAACTCCGGCCTCCGACATAAATCTAAATCCCTTTTCTACCTTTCCAGAAAGAATTACTCATCTACTACTCATGACTTAATTTTTTATTTTATTTCTTCTTAATCTGCCTTGTCCCTTTATTTCAACCTTTATACCCTTTTAGAAAGAATTACCATCTCTCATTCCCTTACAGAGCTCATCCTCGAGAGAAAACATGCCCAAACATTAAACTTGAGTCATCTCTTCCGATGAAAAGCCACCGTAAACGGCTCTGATGGGTGTATTCTCACACACTCACTTTCTCTCTCACTCTCTCTCTCTTGAAGATAGTTAAGGAGAGATGCACATCGCCTCCTACCGATTGAGAATTTTATTTTAGAGCAAAAGGAACCAAGGAAAGATGAAAGAGAAATTTTCAAAGGCTTCTTACATTTCTTTTTTAATCAAGGCAGTGTAAGAGAAAGAGAAAAAAAAAAAAAAAAAACCCCCCACGTGAGTGCCGTTGGGAAGTTTGGTTTTTCTTAAATCTTAGAGCAAGCTTATGCGATCTTATGCTTAAGTTTCTGGACAGTGGATGATTCATCTATTTTATTTAAGGGCATGAAAAATAGAATGGAAAAAAAGAAATTAAAGAAAAGATGAGAAAGATGAGATTTGGGAGAGGGGAGACGAAGGGGTGATCGAAAATAGATCTGGGAAGCCAATGCTTTCTTCTTCTTTGTGTTTTTTTTTTAATATAAAAAACCTGACTGCAATAGGCCACGTCTGCTTCATACGCGGATTGGTCTCCAAAATGCCTGAGTGTAGCTTTTTTCTAATAAGAAACTCTTTGAGATGTGTTACATTAGTGGTTACGACTACTAGGACAAATCAAAGACAAGATTGATGTTCTTCTTAATAACATTGTTCTTAATAACATAGCTCCATAACACATATCTTCATCCATAATAAAAAAATATATATATACATAGGATAAAGTTGGACTTAAAAAGCTCGAGATTGATGTTATGCCTCGTTAATATCTAGAAATGACGAATATTTAGCAAGTAGTTCATACTCCCATATCAATATCTTAAATTTAGATGGTGTTCCACATTGATGAATTCCTATAAATATATATATATATATATATACACATTGTGCTAGACTAGATTGATGAGAGAGTATACCTACCGATTGTGACGCCCCCAAATTCCGTTTGGGATCGGACGGACATTTGAAGCGTCGAGACATGCAACACAAGGTTACCTGCCCCCGTTCATGACATATAAGATGCAATGTTCCTAACATGCATCTAACATTATGCAATATTCACAGCGGATAATTTTTTTCTTTAACAATACTATGCACTAAATTGAAAATATCCCAAATGCTTAAAATATACTTCATACATAAAGACCCATTGAGTAGATCACAACACTAGTCCAAAATGGTTATGATCCAAAAAGTACTAAAGATGCAACTCCATTGTACAAGTAGTAATTTACGTTAACTACTATATTAGCATTGACGTCGCACCGTCGCTTAGTCAACTGTGTCTAGTTGATCAGCTCCTGATTCTCCTTCAAGTCTTGTAACAAGATCTACCATTCGGGGGAAATGGTAGTTGGGACTATCAAAGTGAGATTTGATTACAAATCTCAGTAAGTTAACAAAAAACTTCCACACAAGCTAATGATGCATGCATGACAGTAAAAGCATAAATGCATAATCAAATTCATAAGTAATTAACGCATAACTTGGCGTACAACATAGCATAATTGACATAACTTAAATTGAAACATGAACTGAACTTGACTTGACATGAACTTGATTTGAAACTTGACTTAACATGAAAAATACATACTCCACAGTTGTTGTGGCCCCATGTATTCTACGGAAACTTATTCTTTAACTGCTTAAATACATACTCCACAGTTGTTGTGGCCCCATGTATTCTACGTGTCACAATTGTTGTGTTTCACGTAGTGTATGCGTCACAATTGCTGTGACCCCATACATAAGTAATCAAGATGAAACATGACTGGAATACGAAATGACTGAAGCCCTGATGTAACATAACGTGACTTGAATATAACTTGAAATACATGACCAACTTGAGATAGAAATATTTCGTAACATTGCATAACATATAATAGACAACATATTTAACATGACATACTTGCAACAGTGAATATTACATGACTTGACATACATATAATAGATGGCATACTTAGCATGACGTACTTGTAAGGTACAGTAATACATGACAGAATATATTATGTAACAGATAAAAATTGACGACAGAATAAATTCTGTATAATAGACAATTACGTGATAACTTGGCATGGCATGACATATATGATAACACACATACATACACTGTAGTTCCTTTACTTAGCACACATACACAGTAGACTGCTAGTAAGTTAAAAACTAACTTACCTCGATCTCCGCGTTTCTTATAAAACTTCAAGTGCGACCATGAGGAACTGTAATTAGTGATTCTAAAAGTTAGAACTAAATCACAAATATTTGAAATATGGAAAATACTAACTTAAAGAGTAAGATTTTCATTTTACTCTCTACATGTGGGAAAATGACCGCTTTACCCATAACTTAAGGATTTTGCATACTAACATACTAACTCCAAAAGTTTTCAAAATTTACATTCCTCATGTAAATTTTGTCCTAAACTTAAATATCAATTCAGAAAAATTTAAAACAAAACACAACTATGAAGAACACACTATGGCCGAAACATCCATAGATCATTTCCTTTTATTTTTGTTACAATTCCTTCCAACTTCAAAACTCATGCTTAAACCAAAATTTTGCAACAAACATCTTCCAATCCTAAGTTCAAAACTATACTTAAAACATCCATTTAGAAAAAACTAATAATTAACACCAAACTTTTTTTGTAAAAAGATCCAAGCACTTGAATCACAAGTTTTGACCTTAAATCAAAACATCTCCAAGAATTTCAAAAATCAAATCTTACTTATAACATATTCATAATATCATCATAACATCAACCATGCTTTAAATCATCAAAATAAAGTCACCAAAATTACAAAATAACATTTGGAGTTTTTGGTTTTACACTTAGTCCAAAAAGAGAAACTTTTTCCTCAACTAGTTTTGATAAATCTCTTGATCTATGACTTATAAATATATGATCTTCAAACCAAACTATCACATGGTTTAAAAAGATGTCCTAAAATATATATAAGCTTCTAATTCAAGATCACATGGTTAAAAATTAATCAAAACATAAATTTAGCCAAGAATATCCACACTTTGGCTTATTTGAATATCTCTTTGCATAAAATTTCATATCTTTGAAACTAACATCAAATATCTTTAAAATAATAATATAACATGTATATAAGATGCTTAGGATCCTCCAATAAAATTATCAAAGTCATTGGAATAGGTTTAGACCACCAAAAAGTTAAACTTTCTCAAAACAGAAACTGTTTTTCCTCTTCCAGTTTCTAAGTTTTTAAATCTAAGAAAATCTTTCATCAAAACCTTTAATCATGCAAAAATCATCAACCAATAGTCATATACACATGTTAAAAATACTCCATAAAAATTTCGGACCAATATCTATCCATTAGCTTGGTCAAAAACTCTAAACTATAACATATTCTCCAGTTTATCTCCCAGAATGACCTTTCTATAGTTTACACAATATTTGACTGACCAAATAATCTTCAAATGAGGCAAATAAGATATCCATGTAAACTAGACTAAAAAAGGAACAACTTATATGAAGGAGACTTTATGATAAAACACTTACAACAGCTTCAAAATGGGCATGCAAAAGAACTCCTAAAAACTGTCTGAGAGAGAGTGTTTGATAATCTTTTATTGGAAGGTGTAATTGAAGATAATTTCGTGGGGAGAGGTGGCTGGAGATACTTATGGATGAGATATGGAAGAGATGAGGCTGGAGTTGAGAGTTGAGTGTAGTTTTCTCCTACCCAAAATATCTATAACAGATTATCTCATAATATTCTATCCAATGGTATCTACAAAAAATCAACTTAAGATATTTTTATCTAATAATATTTATAAAAATCAACTCAAAATATTTTTACCCAATAATATTCATGAAAATTACCTCAAGATATTTCTTTTTATCCAATAATATCTACAGTTTTGAACAGACGTTTTGTCCGAAAATATGAAAAAATGTTATTGCGCTATAAGACTTTAAATAACCCTCTGAGTCTAATGGCACAAACCATAATACATTTTGACACTTCTAACTATCTCCAATAATAAAAAACACACTTCTGATACCATAGTAAATAATAACACTAACTATGTAGTTAGACACAAACCTATACGATTAATGGATTCGTGAAAACTTATGGGGTTTTCACGAGATTCCTAAAGTTAATAGAAATTTCACAATTGAATTTCTAGCGGGCTGTTACACCCATCATGCCTTGCCTTCTCCTTTCTCAATTCTACCATATGTTGGTTTCTCTGCGAACACTCATTTTGGGGCTTTTCAAAGTTATCCCTCTTGTCACTGTCAAATTATTATTAATTTTTTTGTTTTGTTTTTAAATAGGATCTTCATAAATAATCATTTGCCAAAAAATTAATCTAGGAAAACCGGCTTAATTTGCTCAAATAAATGTTAATTTGATAGGAGTTGCATTCGGTTTATGATAATTTATTTTAACTCATATATGCAACTAGTCTTCAATTACATTTGTTATGGATGTGTTTGATCGTTACTCACCTAGGATCACCTCGAACTAAAGAGTTGAGTGGCTTGGGGGTCCTAGGGAACACCTCTGGTGCCTAAGTCAATAATCACAACAGAAAACTCTATTTAGTATATCAATGAACCAGATTGATTTTACGTACCTGAGTTGTCTGTATATATATAACTCATGAGATTTCTATTATTATGTGATAGTGGGCTTATCTGCTATTCGAAATTCAAGTTCTTGAGTAAAGAATTTATCTATATTCAAATAATCGGATATCTTTCCTTACCTGAAGAACTCTCAGACAATTATTCTCTTGTTGGTCAAAATGGACCAAGTACTCCGGAGACCTTGGCTTAGTGGCTCAACTTGTAACCTAGGCCTACTGGTCAATCCAATAGGCTTGTAGTGGTATTGAGCCCCTTCAAACATTAGGATCACTTAGGTTGGCATAATTCTAGCTTGTTTTCCATCCCATTTTTGCCTTGAAAAATTCTTTTTATTATCCTCTTAATTATTATTTTTTATTATCTCTTTATATAGATATCAAATGATTGGATGATAAGTAACAAGTATAATTAATTTTTCAATCATTTAGTGTCAAAATTAATATTCTTAATTCTTCATTTCCGCATTAAGCTGCACAAATTAAGACTATATTTAGATTTTAAGTTGAGCTGAATTGAATTTTTTTTTTTATAAATAGTAATAAGTTAAGATAGTTAAATGCGTTTTATAGAATTTACTTAAAATAAGTTTAGATATATTTATAAAAATTTATAAAATAAATTGATACCATCACTACATTCAACTATTCATCTGACATAAAAAATACTATAAGCATCAAATGACAAAACAATTTCTTCAGGTTGCACTTCCAGCCATCCATGTCAAATTACATAGGGGCTAAATGGACAAAACATTAATTTCTGTTTTTCCCAGCCACCAGTCTGTAGGCATCATGATGTCCATCTCAGAATTTTGCCATTTTTATATTTTATATGGAGATTTAAAAAAAGTATAACGATGAATTGAGACAAAATGAGATGAAATTTTTTATTGTGTAACCAATCCCGGCCAAAATCACCTCAATTCATCTCCAACCAACTTATACCATTGAATTGAGATCTTCTCCGATTATTTGTTAAAGAAAAAAGCTCAACATAACATTAGAAAGAAGTACCATTCTCACTGAAGTTTTCTACCGAAAACTTTTACCGAATTGTGTTTTTATACTTTTATATTTTTATTTTTTACTTATGATTAAGTAACTATTTTTAATAATTTTATTATTTTTTTAAAAATATTTAAAATGATTAAAAAATGTGTAAATAAAAATAAAATAAAAAATAAAAAAATGACTTAGACTTTTCGGTGCCCATTGGGTAACATTTTTTTGGGTAAGTGTAGCATCTCTCAATATTAAATGATTTATGTAGTAAACTCAAGACTTTATGATTAAAAATTCATTAATTGAGAGTTATCTAGAGTTGCTTAATATTCGAACGTACGGCTGCTATTATATATAGTTGAAGACACATAGAACATATATTGGTTGATAGGGAATTCTAATAATTATATATATGTAAATATATTTATTTTCCATCAAAATGATCGAAGGTCATTTTCAAGGATATTTGGGCGGATACGCTCATCATATCATCAACTGCTTCTACTTGAAGATAATTATATACAATATCAATAATATTCTAATTTCATTAATATATATATATATATATATATATATATGTTATAAAACTATCGAAAGGAGAGAGAGAGATAAAACTCAGAGAAGTTATGAAACTTATGAATTTCTTAAGGAATTCAACGATATATATAGGCGTACAAAGGGAACTATGCCAGTTACTATGCAGTACTATGCTGGCACTATGCGCACTGTGCTATGTCGGCCAGTTACTATGCAGTACTATGCTGGCACTATGCACTATGCATTTGACGGCTAGCTCAAGGTGGTCATACAATTTTACAATGTTATTTTACAACACTCCCCCTTTGGATGACCACATATAATGAATATGCCTCGTTAAAACCTTGCTAAGGAAAAACCCTGTGGGAAAAAAATCAATGGCGAAGGAAAAAGAGTACAATATTCATGTGTACCGTAAAATGCTTTAAGATTGCCTCATTAAAACCTTGCGAAGGAAAACCCAGTGGGATAAAACCTTAGTGAAGGAAAAAGAGTACAATCAGCATAAGTCTTCAAGACGTTACTCCCCCTGAAAAGTGCATGATAAAAGGTCTTCAAGTCTCCGCATTCCAATGTTCTGCACAATCTTCTTAAATGTTGCAGTTGGTAATGCTTTTGTGAATAAATCTGCCAGATTATCACTTGATCGTATCTGCTTGACTTTAATTTCACATTTTCCTTGAAGTTCATGAGTATAAAAGAATTTAGGTGAAATATGTTTGGTTCTATCACCTTTGATATATCCTCCTCTAATTTGAGCAATACAAGAAGCATTATCTTCGTATAAAGTTGTTGGACTATCATTAATCACTGGAAGACCACACTTTTCTTGAATATGTTGGATCATTGATCTTAGCCAAATGCATTTTCGACTTGTTTCATGAATTGCAATGATCTCTGAGTGATTTGAAGATGTAGCAGATAGTGTTTGTTTGACAGATCTCCATGATATAGCAGAATTTCCATAAGTAAATACATATCCAGTCTGAGATCTACCTCTGTGTGGATCTGAAAGATAACCTGCATCTGCATATCCAACTAATTGTGGACTTGAACCATATTGATAAAATAATCTCATATCAACCGTACCTCGAAGGTATCGAAGGATATGTTTAATGCCATTCCAATGTCTTCGAGTTGGTGCGGAACTATATCTTGCAAGTAAATTAACTGAAAATGCAATATCAGGCCGAGTGCAATTTGCAAGATACATCAGGGCTCCAATTGCACTGAGATAAGGTATTTCAGAACCAAGAATTTCTTCATTGTCTTCACAAGGACGAAATGGATCCTTCTGCACATCAAGTGATCGAACAACCATTGGAGTACTCAGGGGATGAGCTTTGTCCATGTAAAAGTGTTTCAAGACTTTCTCTGTATAATTTGACTGATGAATGAGAATTCCATTTGCCAAATGCTCGAGCTGCAGGCCGAGACAAAATTTCGTTTTGCCAAGATCTTTCATTTCAAATTCATTCTTTAAATATGTAGCGGTTCTTCTGATCTCTTCAGGAGTTCCAACAAGGTTTAGATCATCAACATAAACCGCAATAATAACAAATCCGGAGTCTGATTTCTTAATAAAAACATATGGGCATATTGGATTATTCTCAAATCCTTCTTTCAATAGATATTCGCTAAGGCGTTTATACCACATGCGTCCGGATTGTTTTAACCCATATAAAGATCTTTGAAGCTTAATAGAATACATACTTCTGGATGTACTCAGATTAGAAGCTTCAGGCATTTTATATCCTTCAGGGATTTTCATATATATGTCATGATCTAATGATCCATATAAATATGCAGTGACCACATCCATCAATTGCATATTCAATCTTTTTATAATTGCCAAACTGATCAAATATCTGAATGTGATTGCATCCATAACAGGAGAGTATGTTTCCTCATAATCAATCCCCGGTTTCTGCAGGAAACCTTGTGCAACAAGTCGTGCTTTATATCGCACAATTTCATTGCTTTCATTACGTTTACGTATAAATACCCATTTATATCCAACGGGCATTACACCCTTTGGTGTTTGTATAATTGGTCCAAAGACCTCTCGCTTTGCTAGCGAGTTTAATTCAGCTTCAATAGCTGATTTCCATTTTGGCCAGTCATCTCTACGTCGACATTCTTCGACAGTTCTTGGCTCAATTTCTTCATTATTTCTGGTAATGTCAAGAGCCATTTTATATGAAAATATGTTGTTGACAACAGTTTTATTTCTATTCAAAATTTCTCCTGTACTTATGAAATGTATCGAGATCTCGTTATTTTCAGGTACCTGTCCCTCTTCAAGGGAAGACATTTCATGAAATACCTCTTCAGGAGGTTCTTTCTCAGGAGATTTACTCTCTTCATGAGCATCAATTACTCTTATGGCCTGTGTTGGTATGGACTCTTCAGGAGTACCAAATTCATTTTGTATTTTCCTCTTCCGAGGAATTTTGTCCTTAGCACCAATAGGCCGTCCACGCTTCAGGCGTATCTTAGACTCGCCTATTGCTATTTTGGCAACTTGTCCTTCAGGGATTGTAATCCTTGCTGGAACATTAACAGCAGGAATATATGATTTTACCACACCTTTAGTGTCAGTAAATACATCCGGTAATTGGTTTGCAACACTTTGCAAATGAATAATCTTTTGAATCTCTAGATTACATTCTTTTGTACGAGGATCAAATTGGGAAAGAGCTTTATTTTCCCAAGTAATTTCTTGTCGTGCTTCAGGCACCGACTTCTCATTACACAATGTTTGTCGTGCTTCAGGCACCGACTTCTCATTACCCATTGTTGGAAAAATGGATTCGTCAAAATGACAATCCTCAAAACGTGCCTTAAACATATCCCCTGTAAGAGGCTCAAGGTATCTGATAATAGATGGAGAATCAAACCCAACATATATCCCAAGTCTACGTTGAGGGCCCATCTTTGTACGTTGTGGAGGTGCAATTGGAACATATACAGTACATCCAAAAGTACGAAGATGAGAAATATTTGGTTGCTGACCAAATGCAAGCTGTAATGGTGAATATTTGTGATATGCTGATGGTCTAACTCGAATTAATGATGCTGCATGAATTATAGCATGTCCCCAAGCAGAAATAGGAAGATTTGATTTCATGAGTAAAGGTCTAGCGATTAGCTGAAGCCTTTTAATCAATGATTCAGCTAAACCATTTTGAGTATGTGTGTGGGCAACTGGATGTTCAACATCTATTCCTATTGACATGCAATAATTATCAAAAACTTGAGATGTAAATTCTCCTGCATTATCCAATCGAATAGTTTTAATTGGATAGTCAGGGAATTGTGCTCGTAACTTAATTATTTGTGCAAGAAGTTTAGCAAATGCAGCATTTCTAGTGGAAAGTAAACAAACATGTGACCATCGACTTGATGCATCAATTAAAACCATAAAATATATGAACGGTCCACTTGATGGTTGAATAGGCCCACATATATCTCCATGAATCCTTTGTAAAAAAGATGGAGATTCAAAACCAACCTTTGAGATAGATGGTTTGATAATCAATTTACCTTGAGAACATGCAGAGCATGGATATTCATTGGGTAAGATAATCTTCTGATTCTTTAGGGGATGCCCATACGAATTATCAATTATTCGTCTCATCATTATTGATCCCGGATGTCCAAGGCGATCATGCCAAGTCATAAATATTTTAGGATCAATGCACTTCTGGTGCATTACAACATGTGATTCAATTGTTCTCATTTTTGTATAATACAATCCAGATGAGAGGGCAGACAGTTTTTCTAATACGAGCTTCTGGCTCGAAATTATTTTAGTAATGAGCAGATGCTCTTTATCGTCTTCGTTAATGGTTTCAATATGACAACCATTACGACGTATATCTTTAAAACTTAATAAATTTCTTCTGGATTGTGAAGAAAATAGAGCATCATTAATGCAAAATTTGGTGCCATTAGGCAACACAATATAAGCTCTTCCGGAGCCTTCAATTAGATTCGATGAACCGGAAATGGTATGAACATAGGCTTTACTCAATGTTAGATTTTGAAAATATTTTTTATCCTTAAGAATTGTGTGAGTTGTAGCACTGTCAGCCAAACATACATCTTTATTATTCATCTTGGAGATAGAAAGTTCATCAATAAGACTCATGATTCTACAAAATATATAAAACTTTCATTACTAAAAAAAAAACATTACAGAATATTTTACAATAATATAAAGGAAATACATTAATTAAAAAGGAACACTTCCATGATCAACTCTACCACTAGAATCCTCAAATAAATCATAAACATCAAGACTTGTAATATCTTCTCCATCTATAGAATTTAAAGCATATGATGGTTCAGCAAAATTTGTTTCAAATTTCTTTGTTTTTTCTTTTATGGAAGATTGGTATAAGTCAACCAAGTGTTTAGCTGTACGATAGGTACGAGACCAATGTCCAGTCATACCACATCTATGGCATTCATCTTCATATTTCTTTACAAATTTATTTTGAGGACCTTTGCCCTTTTCTGAGTTGAACCACTTCTGGTGGTACGGTGTATATCTATTATTTTTCCTTTTAGTGTGGTCACTTTTAGGACCTCCACTTCTATAGTTTTTCTTACCACGTCCACACCCTCTTTTTCTTTGAAAAGATGCACCATTCGCTTCTGGGAATGATGTAAATCTAGTACCATTCACTTCAGGGAATGATATAGAACCAGTAGGACGTGACTGGTGATTTCTTAATAAAAGCTCATTATTTTGCTCAGCTAATAGAAGACAAGATATAAGTTCAGAATATTTCTTGAACTTTCGCTCTCAATACTGCTGCTGCAGGAGCACATTCGAGGCATGAAAAGTAGTATATGTCTTCTCTAACAAGTCATCATCAGTGACTTTTTCACCACATAATTTCAATAGCGAGCTAATTTTAAAGAGTGCAGAGTTATACTCACTAACACTCTTGAAGTCTTGCAACCTCAGGTGCATCCAATCATGACGAGCTTTTGGGAGGATTACAGTTTTCTAGTGTTCATATCTCTCCCTTAAATCATTCCACAAAATAAGTGGATCTTTCACCGTTAGATACTCAGTTTTTAATTCTTCATGAAGATGGTGCCGAAGGAAAATTATTGCCTTAGCACGGTCCTGTAGGGACCCTTGATTTCCTTCTTTAATTGTATCTCCCAGGTTCATTGCATCCAGATGGATCTCAGCATCAAGGATCCAAGATAAATAATTTTTTCCAGAAATGTCAAGAGCAACGAATTCCAATTTTGTAAAATTTGACATTTTCTACATATATAAATCAGGAACATAAGTATGTTTAATATTTCATATTTATTTTGAAAACTACAAAAAAATATATTGAAATACTTACTTGAAGTAGAGGACTATTAGCTTCAAGATCGTTAGAACTCTCGTACTGATAACGTGTTATAGAACTATCGAAAAGGAAAGAGAGAGATAGATTTATTATAAAACTTTCTAAAAAGAGAGAGAGAGAGATAGAACTCAGAGAAGTTATGAAACTTATGAATTTCTTAAGGAATTCAACGATATATATAGGCGTACAAAGGGAACTATGCCAGTTACTATGCAGTACTATGCTGGCACTATGCACACTGTGCTATGTCGGCCAGTTACTATGCAGTACTATGCTAGCACTATGCGCACTGTGCTATATCGGCCATTTACTATGCCAGTTACTATGCAGTACTATGCTGGCACTATGCACTGTGCATTTGACGGCTAGCTCAAGGTGGTCATACAATTTTACAATGTTATTTTACAACAATATATATATATATATATATATAGTTTGTTTTATTATGCTTGTTTTTTCTTTCTAAATTAACATTTTTTTTTCCTTTCAATTAATTCATGTCATCTCCTCCTTTCAGCATTTATCAAGCATGTATTTTCATATTTGGAATTGACGAAACTATAAAATTAAACAAAAATTTTATATATAGTAATTTTTACATATTTGTTACGTACTCTACTAATATGATTGACTATTGCATTATTTAATTATAGATCTGATTTTAAGAAGAAAAAAAAGTATATGTGAAACTTGTACACTTGTATTTAGCATTATTTAATTAAAATTCATACCAATTTATGCAAACCATACATCTTAAATAAGACGAGTTATTTATGCTAAGTTGATGCTCGATGCCTTTCTTGCAATAATTAAAAAGTTATATTATAAGGTATCTCACACATTTCACATGTTCCGTCAAAGTTATGAGTTTACTATATTAACCTAGATTAAAATTATACATGAATTATAACGAGACAAAAATGCTCATTGGACTTTTCATGACTAGCAAGAAAAACTATTCAAATAATGAGAAAGATTAATGGTTCTCACATGTAACATAATTTATATTCATAACTATTGTTATAATACAGTACTCTAAAATGAAGTTGTTAGAATGATTGATCATTCTCTCGTAATCAAATTATTAACAAATCATCTCATTTGATTTGTTAGATTTAATATTGTGGAGCTAGCAAGCATAGATTATCGAAGATAACTTATTTTATGAATTGGAGTATCAACTTGTTTTGAATAGTGATATGAAATAAGATAATTTTAAATAAAAGTTGAATAAAATATTATTATAATATTATTTTTTAATAATATTATTATTATTTTAAGATTTAAAAAAGTAGAATTATTTTTTATATTTTATATAAAATTTAAAAAATTTCTAATGATGAGATGAGATGAGATAAAAATATTTCTCAACCTAAATAACTTATATCTTAAATTAAAAATTATATTAAATATTTCACGTGTTGAACCAATTGGCCATTCGTAAGCAATGACGTTGTTACGAATTGCATGTTTATTTTTATTTTTATTTTTTAAATGTTTAGTTTACAAATATACACGTTGCTTCTATAACTTAAAGCTTCATTTTTTTTTTTAATATTAATTTCATTCTCATTGATTGAGACTTTATTTGTTTTTTCAAATAATCATATTCTCTCTATGAACGATCGTTTTCAAAGATTTTTGCGCATGCGCAAATAATTGAGATTAATTAATTTAATAAATATTTAGTATATATGCTAATTTATGCACTTGTCCGTTTCAAGTAGGAATAAAATTGTCACGTGTCGGCGAGAAAAGACATAATATATATATATATTTTTTTTATCTCAATTACGTCGACTTATGCATTAATTTATTTTAAATGATTGATTAAAAAATTTATTTAAATTAAATTACATCAACCGATAAAACTTATTATAACAAATCCAATAAAGAATATTATCATTACTCATCAATGAACATCCATGGACCATGACGTTTAATAATTGATTTTTTTTTTTTTTACGTGCAAAAAGAGAAATTAGAGAATGAAAAAATATGAGTAAATATTTATTAACACGTACACATGATTATTTTTTATTTTGTAATATAGCCTATAATTATTATTTTTGGTTAATATGAAAGAAAATCAATGACACTAGCTAGTGAATATTAGTGGCTAATTAGTAATTAAAGTTAATTCTTAAAAGATGAAGCAAGAGTACTTCTTGTCAAATTGAGTACAGTTACCTTCAAAACAACTTATGTATTTATTCTGAGAGATCTCTCACCTTCCTCATTTTGGAAGAAACACTTTCTAGCAAGGGTATCAATTCTTGTTCGTGTCAATATTGTAAGTCATGAGTATTAGATTATATGGGTTAATTTGAACACGATTAAATGGGCTAGACTATAAAATCTAATACAATCCATTTAAATAATAGGTGATACGATGCAACCTGCTTAGCCATTTTAATAATTTTATACACGACCTACTTAACTCATTTCATATAAATGAGTTGAGTTAATTTGTATAATTATTTATTTTAACAAAATTAATATAATTTCATATATAATATAAGTCTGCAAACCAATTTATGATGTCTCCATTGCTGACGTCCGTCAAGCTAATAAAAAAAAGAAAAGAAAATGTTGTCAATGTCTCCTAACAACAACAAAATGCATATGAAGTTAAACACTAATAAAATTTTAAAATAGAATTTGTTCATGTTATACAAGTTGATTTTAGGTTTTATGAGTTGACTTGCAACTAACTATTTATTAATTGTATCTTATTAGGTTAACCTGTTTTGACTCAAACGAATTTATATCAAATTCAAACTTACTAATTTCGTATGATATTTGTGTTAGGTTCATGGATCATGTTATGTATTGCCACCCCTACTTTCTAATTATCTTATCAAGATTTTTACATGAGACCTTAGGCTCATGAGTTAAGGTGCAGTTTGAATAATGGGATGAAATGAGATGGTTTTAGATAAAAGTTTAAAGTTGAATAAAATATTGTTAGAATATTATTTTTTAATATTACTATTGTTTTGATGTTTGAAAAAATTGAATTATTTATAAGATTTTGTGTGAAAATTTTAGAAAGTTACAATGATGAAATAAGATGAAACACTTTCACTATCCAAACGGGCTAGCCTAAGAATTTAGAACACATGGGAATATGTGCTTAAGAGGTAATTAAAGCTTGGTTTAAGAATGAAACATCTAGTTGCAATGAAAATAGAATTGTTTGATTAAATTAGTAGTCGTGTCATTTTTCGATCAATCCGAGTAACATTCAGTTTGCCCAATTGATTGTTTGTTTTATACATCATTTCCATAACACAACATTGGTTGATTCTCACCATGATCATAGTAGATATAGAGTTTAAAATATCTTCACCAAGATATATTTATGATTGCTTTAACTTAAATATCAAATGAAGCACAAAAATATCGAAGGCATAATTCGAGATACTAGAAATCTACTTTAGAACGTTGGCTCAAGGTAGCAATCAAGATACATCGGTCTCAAATTCAATATGCTATTTGATTGTGCAATAGACATCTTCTAACTCCATCATGTTATAAGAGATTGACAATGAGTTTTGACTCCGATTCTTGAAAGTTGTCTGTCTCTAACATTTTTCTACCAATTACAGTACTGTTTTTTTGACAATTTATGAAAGATATTTCTTTGTAGGGCTATGCAAGTTGGGTGAGGAATGCCCCACTATCATTGATGGCGCAGGACAAGTTTTAAAACACAATTATTATTTTTAAAAATATTTTTTTGAAGTTATTTATAAATAATATGAAATACTTTTAACATTCTAATTATCTCCTCGTCTCTTTCAATGTTCTAATTGCAATGAAAATAGCTAGTGGTAGAAAGTGGGATGCGAGGGATAGTCAGGACATGAAGATCTATGAATACATGCAACCGCTACATGAATTTTCATATTAAAAATAGTTTAAATACAAAGTTATTTTTTGCATTTGCGCCCTTAAAAATCAACCCTTGCAGGAGTTGCCACATCAACACCAATGAGAGTTCCACATTCGTCATTTCATAAATTAAAATTACTTTAAATTATTAATTTTAACAATAACTTAAATTATATATGTAAATATTAATTATAAGCATATAATTTACCAAAACATTAATTTTTAAATAAAAGTTGTCTCATTTTGACTCCAATTCCGACTAAGTCAGACTAAGTCAACTTTTACGGAAACTCATAAGGAAAAATAAAATAAAGAAAACTAGTGGTGATTATTTTAATTTAATATATAAGTATTTGTTAAGATATTTAAATTAGAATAATGCAAAATTAATCTTACAGTTCTGCCTACGGAAAGTCCTCTTCTCTTCTTTTATGCATAAGGAAAAAAGTCGCTGCAGACGCGGACTCATAAAAAATAAAAAATAAATAAATAAATAAAAATAATATTTATAAATTATGAGAATATAAATGTTGTCCAGATGACTAACACAAGAAGGAGTGAATTGAGTTGTATTAAAAAAATAACAATTATAAATCAAATATATAATATAAAATATAAACAAAATATGAAATAACAATATATATAAAAGCAAGGGTAAGAGATAAACAAACTGAATATGTTAACAAGGTTCGGCCCCACTGCCTACGTCCTCGCCTCAAGCTACCCCTTGAGAATTCCCAAATTCACTATTCAACCTCCTTCAGGTGGAGATAGAAACCTATTACACCTTTGAACAACACCGCTACAAAGGATCCGTATAGAACACCCTCTATACTTGCAATCACCTTATACGTGGTGATTCAACTATTCCTCGTATAGAATACTCTCTACACACACAAGGGTTATACACACCATTTTCTGATACAAGAGCTGATAGTGGGTAAGTTATCAGAAAACACTCTTCAATGAGTGAAATAAGAATAATACAGCGCAAACTATATCTCTCAAAATGAACAAGGATTAAGGCTCAATGCTTAGAGAAGAGAGAATGAAAGCTTTGAATGAATGTTGTATGCTCTTTGTGTTGTCAATGTGAAGCTCTCAAATGATCTATTTATAGGCATATGAGACTTCATATTCAAATTAAAAAAGATTCACATGTCAAAAACAACATCATTCACTTTTTCAAAAAATTCAAATAAAAGGTTCTTCTTTTTCAATTGTCAAAGACAATATCATTCACTTTTTCAAAAAAATCAAACCTAATATTTTACTTTTGGCATATGACAAAAGGAGCACACTTTCCTTTTCAAAAAATTCAAACCTAATCTTTTACATTTTGCATATGACAAAAGGAGCACATTTTCATTTTCAAAAAATTCAAACCTAATCTTTTACTTTTTGTATATGACAAAAGGAACACACTTTACTTTTCAAATTTTTCAAACAAAATCATCTACCTTTTGTATAAGTCTAAAAAAGCATCAATCACTTTTGAAAATATTCAAATAAAACATGCACATGTGAAAGATGACAATCAATCATCTTTAATATTTTTAAAGTTCAACCCTTTAATTAAGGCATGCACATGTAAAAGAAGACAATCAATCATCTTTAATATTTTCAAAGTTCAACCCTTTAATCAAGGCATGCACATGTAAAAGATGACAATCAATCATCTTTCAAAATTTTCAAATTTAATTTTCAAAAATATTCATGCACATGTGGAAAATGTATTTTAATACTTTATGATAAAATATTAATTTTAAGCATTAATCCTAATTTCGAATTTTAAGAGATTTACAATATTACTCTATGACTTTAATGTGAACTTGTTTCCTTCTTGCTCATGCTTGGTTCTTTGATGTGCTTGACTCCATTGTGTAGATAACTTGAGCTTGAAACTCATTTATTCTTTGAATTCATTTGTTATTATCAAAATCCATGTGTAGATCTATAATCACATGAAACTTGAAATCTTGGGTTCAATAATAAATATTATTTAATCATTTAAAAAAATAAATTAATACGAATTTTATAAAAAGAACTAATTTTTTAATAATAAATTTACTCTTTTTTAAAATAATTACATAATGATTATACATTTTATAATTACGTATAATATTGCTTAAAAATAAATAATATTCTAATCATATCAACTATATTTAAAGTTGAACGGCGAGCTAACAAGAGGTCATATATACAAATTTTAAATATATAAGTTTTGTATAATTTTTTTTATAAAAAATAGATTTTATTATTAAAAAAAGTTTATTTTTTTAATAAAATTCATTTTTATTAAAATATTTATATAAAATTTATATATTTAATACTTATGTCAATCATTACTCTTATGAAATTATATATAGCTGTCCAATCTCATGCTTTTTCTGTTCCAGTCGTAAAGCATTGTCTTCTTCTTGTGTCAGCAACGTTCTAGGCAAGCCTAGTCTCGACTTTCTATCCGCCGCTTGCCAGTACGAGCGCATTCATTTCCGAGTTACAATAATTTTTTAAAAATTGTATCAAAAACTCATATTTCTATTAATTATTTATTAAATTTTATTCATATTTGAAAAATCTCTTAAATCTCATTTTTTATTATTTTTCTATCATATTAAAATAATTATTTATTATTAATTTATTCTTATTATTTCTACATCTTTAACTATTATCTATAAAATATATAAAAAAAATTAATTTAAGGGATAAATAGTAACTCCCTAAATATAGAAAATCATGTTTACATTCTAAACCTATATCTTAAAATAGGAAATTGGATGAAGTACCTATTTTGTCAAAAAGTTAACTTAACTCTTTAAATTATAAAGATAACAATATTTTAAGATACTGAATGAGAATGCTCTAAAATCATATCTCTTAACACATAAGAACACGTTACTGTTAGGTATAAGTTTTAAGGATTGATTAGGAGAAAATATGAGATAAGAATATCAATAAATAATAGTAAAATGATTTATAAATAATATTAAAATGAGATTTTAAAAAATAAGAAGAAAGAAATTAATAAAAATATTATAAAATTAAAATATTATTAGAATATAAATTTTTAATATAATTTTTATTTTAAGATTTGAAAATATCGTTTTGTTTTAAGATAGTATGATAAACAGATTATAAAACTATAGCTGGAAGCCACAGTGCAAGGGGGTGTGTTGCAACGTGTTGGTCTGGACTGGCTGAAAAAAACTATCACATCCACTTTCACTTAATCCTTGGTTAGGGAAAACATAAACATAGTGTAACAATCGAACACTATGATGAATTGCCAGCAAGGGGTTGGCACTGGCGATGGTGCTTGCAGGCCACGTGCCACAACTGGAGAGAAGAGAATAATTGAGTCTTGAAAATCCAAAGTCGTTGGCTTCAAAACTGTCGCACATGGCGGAAGAGAACTCTTCGAGGCGCACGTGTGGCTTTAAATGAGCGGATTTCTTCCACCAATTGGACGATCAACACTTGGAGAAGTTGCTGGAGGGACGCGTGACGGCCCTAAATTGCTGGAAAACAGTAGATCAACAAGTGATGATGCTAACTAAAAAAACAAAAAAACAAACTCGAAATAGACAATAATAAATAGAAAAAGATAAACGTGCTATTATTGTGATGTATTTATAACTACAAGATATTTATCTTATTTGTATATGACAATATTTGTGGCAATATAATATAGACAATTGATGTAAAAATATATAAATGACGTACGAAACTATTTAAATTCATGCGATTTTCTTATTTAAACAAGTTAATGAGTTCATATTTTAAACTTTTTTTTTTATACATGATATTAAATACTTGAATTGCATTATATATGATCTTTAGTATTCTTTATTAATAATAAAGCACTCGGGTGCTATTTGTAGAGTGAAATAAAATGATTTTAGATGAAAATTGAAAGTTAAATAAAATATTATTAATATTTTAAGATTTAAAAAAATTAAATTATTTATTATATTTTATGTGTGAATATGAAAAAGTTATAATGATATGATGTGATGTGATGAGATGAGATGAGATGTAATAAAAAATTTTTACTATTCAAACTAGATTTAAAATTATCATGAATTATCCGATTTAATTAATTGAATTACCTGATTAATTATTAAAAATAATTTGTAATTATTAAATAAATAAATAAAATGTTGGTATTTTATTTTTGATAAACTAATATTTTCCTTATCTCATATTTATTTAATTTTTTTTAAATAATTACAAGACAATTAATATTTCTCTTTCCTTATTTGAACCATACCTCCTAAAAAAGCAACAGTCCTATTTCTATTCCAATTCTAGTTGAATCTATTCCACCCCCTTTCTCTTTCTGCCCCCACCCATGATCCCGACTTGCCCACAACTCTCCGATACAAAAATGAACCCCACTTTGAAAATTCAACGAAAACAAAAATAAATCTTTTTGAGAATAAAATCAAACACAAAAAATTAATAACGAATAAATAAATAAGAGGTGAACATATAAGAGGAGAGAAGCTACAAGAAAAGAGAGGACAGCATCCCAAATCATCCACACACACGGCGCAAAGCAATGCGTTGCTACGGCTTTACACCGATTCAAGGAAGCGACTCTCGCCTCTTCCACCTCCCCACCACACGACTCATAAACATACCCAATTCGAATTCCCGGTTTTCCTTTTCCCACTCCAGTTTCTTCACCTCCAAACTCGTATCCGCCACCTGTATGCCTCCCGTGTCGCTCAGAACCACGGCCAGGGCCGCCGTCAATGATGGGCTGATGACAGAGGAGGCCGCCGCCGCCTCCGGTTTGAGCTTCTACGAGCTCTTGGGCATACCCGAGTCCGGATCCTTGGTCGACATCAAGCAGGCGTACAAGCAGCTAGCCCGGAAGTACCACCCCGACGTCTCCCCGCCCGGCCGGGCCGAGGAGTACACCAAGCGGTTTATCCGGGTCCAAGAGGCTTACGAGATCTTGTCGGATCCCGGAAGGCGAGCTCTCTATGACAGAGACTTGGCCAAAGGTCTCCACCTCGCGTTCTCGGCTCGAAGACAATACCAGAGCAACGAGGTTTGCGTCTCTCTCTCTATGGGATTATTTTAATTTTTCTTTAGATGGTTGGGTTTGGGGTTCAGTTCATTGAATTCACTTCTTTCAATTATTTATATTGCCATCTTTGTTCATTTGTGTTTCTTTTCAATTTTTGTACGGATTTATTATTGGCGTTGGAGTTTTGGGAAATTTCGGAAAATGTTGATTTCAGCATGCATATAATTTACTCATCATCGTTTATAAATTCCTCAGCCGTGTCTTAAAGAATTTGTCTTGTTCCCTGCTATCTCTTTGTTGCACCATTAAATTGGCAAATCAGGCTTTCAAATATTAAAAAAAAAAAAAAAAAGAAGCATGAATGGCTCTGCATCCTTCACTATGATATCTTTGTTATTGGTATGCCTGATCAGAAGAAGAAATGTAGGACTTCTGACTCTTGTTGGTTAATCCTAAAAATATTGTTTTTTTAACAAGATAATCACCCAACTTTGTTGGGATTTCGTTCTCAATATTACTTCTGATATTCTTTAATTAAGCTGTTAATTCTTAGGTTTGTCATCTTCAATATTTCTATTTCCTTTGAATCTACCAAACAAGAATTTATTTTTCGATTATGGAAAGCTACTTCCTCCATCAATCTCATGAAAAGCTTGGTTTAGTTCAGTGCAGTTCACTGGATATTTTGAAGCATGGCCATTGGCCATGGTGCTTATGGTAACTCATAGATTATAGTTAGTTGTTTAAAAATGGTTGCTTTCTTAGCTGCCATTAAATTTACGATCTTTCGGTTCTTTTTGCCGTTCTGTTTTCTTAGTATGGCCCTGGAAGGGAAAAGGGTTCCATCTTCTTCCCTCTATTCTGTAGGCTCTCGTCATTTTCTCGTTTGCTACTAAGAACTTGTGTTTGGAAATTAGTTGTTGGGCTTTCCGACTCTTGTTTTTACTTTATTACCAATATTCAAATCAATTTTCCGTGATGATCAGGGAATGGAAGAGAGAGGTGAGTGGAAGAACCGTTGGCAAGCTCAGCTATCGGGGCTAAAGAGAAGAAGCATGAACAAGGATGCTGATGGAAATTTGTCGTGGGGAGCTCGAATGCGCCGGCAAAGGGATGAGTTAGCGAATGAATTATAAGTAGTTTTTTTCTTGTAATTTCAATGTAAATATAGCTTCTTACCTTATAGAACATGGTTAATGTTGAAGGGGATATAACTTAGCATTGGGAAAAGATTTCCAATAGAACTTTAAAAGAGAAAATTTTAGTAGTTTTCTCCTTGACCACGTGAACCAAATATATTGTACATAATAAGACTTCTCATACTTGGCATAATCAACTGTCTTTGTATATGGTTCTTAATTTTCTCCCTTTTCCTTTAAAACCGCCCTTTGTTGTGTATTTCCTGGGTTGAATTCTTCTCTTAACATTGTTTAATTAAACACGTTTACGGTGATTATGAGCACTGTTTACATGGGATATTCCATTCAATACAGAATCATTCCCCAGTATTATTATATTCCTCTACCTTTCTAATCTTGCCTATCACTTCAGCTGCAAGGTTGCCTAATTCAATAGCCTGGCTCAAGTTGTAGTGTTGATAATAGAAGCAATTGTAGGATATTAAGACTGTTCATCCGGAGCCGGGTTTCTTCCCGACCTGGTCTGGAACCCCCGGTTCCGATTAAAAAAATACATGTTCTGAATTAGAAGGTTAACAGGATCCATCATCAGCTCCTTCCACGTTGGAGGCGGCTCAATACTTCCAGCTTTATGTACATGGCCGAAGTTTGATAACAAGTGACAACGGCAAGCCTTTGATGAATGGATCTCCTCTTAATGCTGCTGCAAAATTGCTTGCCCTCCATCTTTACCAAAGAAGAAAGTACAAAACAGAAGAAAGGACAAAACAATCGGGTTTGTGATAAGAGAAATGTTTTAATTACAAAGAGATCTCATAAAAGTAATCCACAAATTGACATAATTTGATTTAGTATGTTAGATTGTGAAGTATATTTAATTTATCGTATGAAAGTATATCAATTTGTGAGTTTATTTTTGTGAGATCTTTTTGTGGCTATAGTACTTCTCCTGTGATAAATAGCATCTAATTTTTCATGCCAATTTAGCAATTAGGGGTTAACAACTGATCCCTCAATTTAGTTTGAGGTTCAAATAACTTATCAAATTGAGGGGTTTCAGCTAGGTGTTGTTTCCACTTGACAACACTTGGGTTGATAATTTTTTATACGATGTTACTTTTGAGATTAATTGAGATGTTTTCAAACACTCGGTAATAATAAAAAAAGATTATACGAGATGCGAATGACAAACACAATATAAAATCATGCAATAAGATCAATTAGGATCTGATAATATTTTTCAATTCAAATTTATTAATAGTCGTGTCATCTTTAGATCAATCCGAGTAAGATTCAGTTTACTCAATTGATTGTTTGTTTTATACATTGGTTGATTCTCACCATGATCACAGCAGATATAGAGTTTAAAATATCTTCACGAAGATATATTTATGATTACTTTGACTTAAATATGAAATGAAACACAAAAATATCTCGGCATTTACCGTTGGCTATGAAAATACGTGATGTCTAGAAAACTAGGTCTCGTCCTTTCCAAGAAAATAAGGCACAATTGTCTCAAACAATGCGGAAAGAAACTTGGTAGCTCGTCAGCCTTGCCGGCAGGCATTCGAAAAGCATTAGTTCTTTGTTGGGGTGTCAATGTCAGAAAACAGCTGCCGCAAAGCACTTTTTAGCCCTACCTTATTATTGTAGATGATCATCTCGTCTCCATCATACATGTAAACAGATCGGCGATGAGTTTTGATTCCGATTCTTCACAGTTGTCTGTCTCTGACATTTTTCTACCAATTACAGCACTGTTTTTTTTTTTGAAAATTCATGAAAAATATTTCTTTGTAGGGCTATGCAAGTTGGATGAGGAGTGTCCCACCATCATCCAACTCTTTCACTGTTGTAATCTTGTCCCTTTGTTCCCGCCGGTCCATATTTGTCCATAACTAGTTGTCAAAATAATTGTTTTGTTGACTGTGGTGATTATCTGTTCCCTTGCTGGAGTGTTGACATGTTTTTTCAGTCCTGGGATTATCTGTTCCAATATCGTACAATTGCAGGGGAAAAAAATAGTGATTTTTAAAATTTAAAAAGCAATATTTCGCTCTTCTAATTTGCTGATCAAGATTATGATAATTTTGTATGGGAGTTTTGAGAAAATCAAGTTAAGGAAATAGATCATATATATATATATATATAAAATAAAATTTCTAGTATTTATTAAATATTTAATATAATTATATATATATATATATATTTATAGGAGTCTGTTATTTACTAAGCTTTTGATATTGGGCAGTTTGTTTGTGGCCTCAATTATAAACAGAGATTTTGGCAGAATTCGAGCACAAGGAGATAAGATGGACGTGGCTGTGCTTGTTTGGGATTAGCTCCCAAGAAACTGAGGTGGCTTTTCCATGGTTTTATCTAAAGCCAATAAATATATATATATATATATATATATATATATATATATATATATACATACACATACACAAGGTCAAAGTAACGTACAAAACACGTTTGTTTAGTTGAATTAAACAGTTATTTTATAAAAATAATATGTTTTTTATAAAACTTGTAAAAATAGTTGATGACATATATAACTTAAGACATTGCTTCAATTTTTATACAAATAATATAATTAATAGAATATTACAAAGGAACTTTAACGAATAAATTAATTATTACGATCAGTATTTTAATTTTTGCCAACACACGTGGAGCAAGAATTTACTGCGAAACCATTTGGGGGAATATTAATTTCTAACATGCCCTGTAATATCTTGTATTTTTATATGTTTTAATTAAAAATTATTTTATTTATTATTAATATTGGTTCTTTTGTTTTAAATTTAACGTGATTTTCGTTGTAATATTTTTATTTATATTTTTTCTATTTTTTTGTCTTTTTATTTTACTACATTTGTATTATAAATCATTACTTAGTAATATATTTTAACTATCATAAAATATAAATGTTATTCTCATAAAAATAGTGTCCAAACTAAAACAAATTCACGTAAAATAAAGTCCAAATCTTAGATGCAATCACTTTTTGTCATGACTAAGAATTCAAGAGCAACAATGTAATAAAGTGTTCAAATTGGTACGTGGGTTATGTTTTACCCGAAAGGCTAGTTAGCATTTTTGTAATAATCTTAACTCTACATGTGTCTCACGAAAAAGCTAGAGGCAAATCTCAATCTTAAAAAGAATAAAATATTATTTTAAGGAAAATGATAATATAACTATCAAATATACCTACCAAATATGCCCATTCATATATTTTTATTTTTATTTTTATTTTTATGTTTTATTTTTTGTCAATGGTTAAGAATGTTTAAAAAACATTTAAAGAAAAAGAAAAAAAAAATAAAAAAACTCATTTAGATTATTAATTCTTGCTACATCTAGGAGCCTGGAAATAATGTAAGGATAATTGATTACAACCAAGTGCTTGTTATTTGTCGTGTAATCAAATGCAGTTACTAATACTTCAGTAATCTTAAGGGATACTCTAGGAGGTGTAGGCAGCTCCTCTTTGAGGGTCTAATTTTCTGTTGAGTCTTTGTTAGCGGGCCTTTGGTGTTATTTATTGTTGTGTTTGTGTGGATTAAGTCATTTTTTGCAAAAGGGTCATGTTCTGGAGCCATATGAGATGAAAATCCTATGTCATCATCTATTTTCCTCTTCCCTCATGTTGCGTCGCTCAACCCCTCCTCAATTTTGAAAATTTTCCTCTTGCGCAAACCAACACATGGCCTTCCCTTCTTTCTTTCTTTCTTTCTTTTATTTTTATTTTTTATTTTTCTCTCATGTTGCTTGTTGCTGCAGCCACTTCTTCCCTCTCCCATTTCTTTGTTTTTTTTCCTCTTCTTGATTGTTTGGCCTAGTTCTTCCTTTTCACTTGGTGTGCCGCCCGTGAGTTGCTCGCTACAACCTCAACTTCATGTGGCCATGCTTCCCTTTGCATCTTCTCGCCGCAGCACCCCACCCCTGTTTTTCTTCTTTCTTCAATCATGAAAACCCACTTGAGTATGGAAACCAAGCCGCTTGTGTGACGCCTCCAAATTTCATTTGGGATCGGACGGACATTTGAAGCGTCGAGACATGCAACACAAGATTACCTGCCCCCGTTCATGACATATAAGATGCAATGTTCCAAACATGCATCTAACATTATATAATATTTGCAGCGGATAATTTTTTTCTTTAGCAATACTATGCACCAAATTGAAAATATCTCAAATGCTTAAAACATACTTCATACATAAAGACCCATTGAACAACTAAGATCACAACACTAGTCCAAAATAGTTATGATCCAAAAAGTACTAGAGATGCAACTCCATCGTACAAGTAGTAATTTACGTTAAATACTATATTAACATTGACGTCGCACGGTCGCTTAGTCAACCGTGTTTAGTTGATCAGCTCCTGATTTTCTTTCAGGTCCTGTAACGAGATCTACCATTCAGGGGAAATGGTAGTTGGGACTACCAAAGTGAGATTTAATTACAAATCTCAGTAAGTTAACAAAAAACTTCCACACAAACTAATGATGCATGGATGACAGTAAAAACATAAATGCATAATCAAATTCATAAGTAATTAAAGCATAACTTAGTATACAACATAGCATAATTGACATAACTTAAATTGAAATATGAACTGAACTTGACTTGACATGAGCTTGATCTGAAACTTGACTTAGCATGAACTTGCTCTGAAACTTGAATTAACATGAACATGATATGAAACTTAACTTATCATGATCTTGTTCTGAAACTTGACTTAACATGAACGTGATATGAAACTTGACTTATCATGAACTTGTTCTGAAACTTGACTTAACATGAAAAATACATACTCCAGAGTTGTTGTGGCCGCATGTATTCTACGTGTAAATACATACTCTACAGTTGTTGTGGCCCCATGTATTCTACGTGTAAATACATACTCCACAGTTGTTGTGGCCCCATGTATTCTACACATCACAATGCAGTTAAATACATACTCCACAGTTGTTGTGGCCCCATGTATTCTACACATCACAATGCAGTTAAATACATACTCCACAGTTGTTGTGGCCCTATATATTCTACACATCACAATGCAGTTAAATACATACTCTACAGTTGTTGTGGCCTCATGTATTCTATGTGTAAATACATACTCCACAATTGTTATGGCCCCATGTATTCTACACGTCACAATTGCTATGTTTCATATAGTGTATGCGTCACAATTGCTGTGACTCCATACTTCGTGTGCCACAGATGTTGTGGACCCCACAAAACTGAATGTACTCAAGATGAAACGTGACTGGAATACGAAAGGACTGAAGCCCTGACGTAACATAACGTGACTTGAACATAACTTGAAATACATGACCAACTTGAGATAGAAACATTTTGTAACATAGTATAACATATAATAGACAACATATTTCACATGACATACTTGCAACA